>NC_085887.1:3937500-4138304 GCF_035222375.1 Podospora pseudocomata | reverse complement strand
CAATATTGCCGCTGTGTCTCTCCGAGCCTGCTCAGCATACATCCGCAAAGGATGCCAGGTATTTTCCATCACAATCGAAGATATCGACCAGCAACTATCTCCGCCCGAACAACTAGACCTGAAGAAACTGCTCCCGCCTGAACTCTGGGATTTACAGTGTAACAGGCTGAGCCTGGCATGGACCTCGGCAACCCTCGGCCCTGGTGAAGCTATTCCCAGAACGCACAGACCACTACTCCAGAACCTTCTATCACCGCGCACTGGCCAACACCCTCAGCCATACCAGAGGCTCATGTCGACAAACCTTCTATTCCCCTTTTCCTTTTCTTCTTCAAGTTCGGTGTACTCGTAGAGTCGTCACCAGATAGTTGTAATACACTCCTGGAACCGTTACATTACACCGAACTTTCACCTCGCGGAAAACAGTTGGAAGAGCCTCAGCGCAGACCCAACTAGCGGAATTCGGCGCATTGAGTACGTGCGTGAATTCAACAGTAGTGACCTCGGCACGAGGGCCAGGGACAATGACGCAGGAGGACACCATGGCGGCGCAAGCCGAGACCTCCATGCTGATGCAGACGATGCGTCAGTTAGCGGAACAGATTGCTGCTCTTCGACAGGAAGGGCAGCAGGCGAACGAAGCAAACCAAGCGCAAATCCGAACCCTTCAGGATACCATCGCATCTATGCAGGGAGAACGATCTACTTCGGGTGTCTCGACCCTCACACCAGCGACGAGCGTAGGCACTGCACCGGTGGTACATTCGCCAACGATACCAGATGCGAACGAATATTCGAAGAGAAAGAAGCCGACACTTCCTGACCCTCCCCGCTTTAACGGACTTAGGAAGAGGTTCCGCACATGGGAATTGGAGATGAGGAGTAAGCTCCGAGTCGATGGTTCGGCGATCGGCTCCCCGACCGATCAGTTCGCATATATATACGTGTTACAACCTGCACCAGGAATGGATACAGACTGCAAGGCAGTACGCCGAAGGTGAATATGACAGGATGATCGAAGGTTGTGACAAGCGTCTCAGACACGGGTTCACTGTCAACAACAGGTTGTTCTAACAAAGAGCTACTGAAAGTAGATTGTAGACAAATGAACTTGAATTGCTTGCATGAGGAATCAGATTCCTCGATACGGGGAGCGCCCGGCGCTCCCCCCTATTTATGTCAAGCTGTCTACATATATTTCTGAAGTATCTTTGTACCTTGCTCAGTGTGCTCAGTGGTCTTGGCCACTGATCAGACTGAGCAACTCCTGATTGGTTGCACGGGGGCTTGTGGGTCTTTCCATCCCTGGCCCAATGATTGGCTGAGGTGCCCAGCACCTCGGGTACCACCCAGTGGTTCCTGTCAGATAACACGATGCACTCTTGAGGGTGAATATCATGGGGGTTGCAACAGTGTGATTGTATTGCTTGTCCTTCTGTGTGCTCCTGTTCCTTCAAAGCCTGAGAACCTCAATTATATCTATACATGGTGACAGCATTGGTGGCAAATGGTACCATGTCCAGCTGAACTGGTTACGTCAGTTTCAGCTTCCATGAGCTCCTATTCAGCTTGGTTGACCAGAACCCTTTTCTGTCTGACACACCCCTCAGATCTAGCTGAGCCTGGATCTGGACCATACCATTTAGAATCTAGGTCTTTGGTTCTGTGACCCCTATTTGCTGGAGGAAACGCTGGTGGAGTGGACTGCTCAGAGCTTTAGTCAAGCCGTCAGCTGTCATACTGTTTGAGGTGTGTATTCGATTTTTATCGTTTTGCGGTTGACCTCCTGTCGAAGCCAATGGTTGTGAATATCCACATGCCGGAGCTTGGTTTGCAAAGTAGCCATTTCTGCAGTCACCAGCCTAATGGTTTGCTTGTTATCACACTGAATGGTAATGTGGTGTTGATCTAGTTGAACTTTCAGTTCGTCAAGCAGACGATTTATAAATAACCCTTCTTTCGTAGCTTGTGCGAGGGCGAGGAGCTCAGCTTCGGTGGTTGAGGTGGTGACTGTGTCTTGCTTATTGGCTCTCCATCCAATTAGGCCGCCAAACAGCTTCATCGTGTAGGCTTGCGAGCTTTTCCGGTCGAGCGAATTATCAGCAAATGAGGCATCGCTGGCAACAACAAATTCGTCTTCACCCCCTAACCTCAACGCCAGTGTTCGAGTGTTATAGAGATAATGCAGCACTTGATCGGCTGCTTTATGGTGTTGTGGTCCAGGATTGGTGTTGAATCTAACCAGCCGTGATGCCGCAAATGCTATATCTGGTTTGGTAACCACTGCGGCGTATAAGATGGATCCAGTCTTTTGCTGGAAAGCCGTGATCGACCGAGGCTCGGCCTTGCCCTCGTATGGCAGCAATTCTGTTGTAGCCATTGGGATCTTGACCTTTGTACTGTTGGTTTCTTTGCTAGCCAGGGTGACGATTTTGTCGAAGTAGGCTGTCTGAGAAAGCCAAATCAGGCCTTTGGTTCTATCTCTGAGAACCTCAATCCCTAGGAACCATTGGAGGTCGTTTCCACCCGTTAATTGGTATCTTTGCCGCAGTTGTGATGCTAAGGTTCGAGCTGCAGCTGTATCCTTCTTTCGATAGGCAAACACAATGTCGTCAACATAGAAGAACACCAGAATTCCATTCCGAATTAGAATGCATGGTTCGTGCGGAACACTCTGAAATCCCAAGGTTTGTAAGGTCGTGGTGAGTTCCTTTTGCCAAAGCAGTGGAGACTGGCGCAGTCCATACAAGGCCTTCTTTAGCCTTAGGATCTTTCCAGGGGTTCGGTAGCCAGGAGGCATTCGCATGTAGATGGTGTCTTCAAGGTTGGCATTGACGAAAGCGTTGACTGCGTCGTATTGAACTAATTCAAGATCGAATCTGGCCGCAATAGCCATCATTGTGCGGAACGATCGGGCTGCCAGCGTGGCTGCGTAGGTTTCTTGTGCGGTGGGCTTCTGCTGATCGCCTCTGACTACCAATCTAGCCTTGCAGTTCTTGAAAGTGCCGTCCTGGTTGAATTTGTAGGTATAAACCCACATACAGTCTAGGGTTTGATGGCCTTGTGCCTGTGGATCCGACCTATCCACTTCGCACCAAGATTGCTTCTGTGCGTGGCTTTGGAGGTGCTCTTTTCAGCTTGCAAAAATTGAGGGCCGAATGGGTGGTGTTTCAGTTGGTGATGTGATTTCGGCAAAGGAGGTAGATTTTGGCCATGGAGGGTTTGAAGGCCGTTCGGTCGTCGAGCCAGCCGTTGAACTGCGGCCTTTGTAATGGCTTGGCCTTCATGGTTTTCCACTGGCTGCAGCAGTCGGCCTGCGGCGAACGCAGCCATCCAGGGCTCGAAATCGGTGGTGCTGGCTACGACTGCGTGGTTGACTTGCTGGATTGCTCCGGCCAGGAGGGCAGCCTCTGGAGACAACAAAGGTGTGGGATATGGTTCAAACCTAGCGCAGGTGTAGGGGAATTCTTCCTGTTGTGTCTCGCTTCCGGCGTCTTCTCCTTCCACTTCAGCATCAGCCTCTGTATCGACTGAATAAATCTCACTGTCTTCCTCTATTGCGGAGGGTTGTAGTTGTTCCAATTCTGGCTCTTCTACTGCAGCAAGCAGTTGTTGCAATTCATCAAGCCGTACGTGCGAACAGTCGGCTTTCAGAGCTTCAATATCTCCTTTGAAGAGCTCTTCTTCGTTGAAAATCACATCCCTGGTGCTGACAATTCTATTGGCTAGTGGATTCCAGACTCGATAGATGTTTGTAGAGCTGTATCCAACCAAGTAGCCAATCCAAGCCTTTGATTCAAACGCTGGAGCCGATTGCTCTTTCTCTGGGCGTCTGTGGTTAGGGCGAAGGCTTTGCAGCCATAGGCTCGAAGGTGTGCTTGGTGCGGCTTCTGGTCTTCTACTACTGATCCATCTCTGTGGGCCACGAAGGTGTGGAATCGATCGTACGGAGTCTTCCAGTTGTAGTCGTATTTCGGCGTTCTGTTGTATAGATAAACTGCAGCCCTGGAGATTTCAGGCCACAATTCAGCTGGCAATTTGGCTCCGGCTCTCATGGATCGGATTTTATCCTTGATCACACCCCCTGAGCGCTCAGCCCCTCCATTCTGGGCTTGTGTATAGGGTGCTGAGGGCTCGACCTTGATAAATAGCCGACTGAAGAATGCTTCGAGGACTGGCTTCGTAAACTCGTTATCGCACTCGACTATCCTGGGCTTCAGTTGGTACTGGTGTTGAAGAAAGCCAAAGAGGTGGGAGATTGCTGTTGTGATGGACTCTGTGGTTCTGTCCTTGAGGTAATAGTCCCAGGCTAGGCCAGACCACCTGTCTGTGACTAGGAGTAGGTATCTGTATCCCTTGAGACCTTCCTCAAAGTCATGGAAGTCGATTGCAAGCCGTAGACCGGGGCCTTCGTTGTGCTCTCTCGGTCGTCGTTGGATTTGCCGCTTGGCCTTCGATACTCCGCATGCATCGCACTGGACAGTGGTGGGCCCTTTGATTCGAACTCCTCGCGTGTGATGGACGAGTTGTTCTAGTGCCTGAGGGCCAGGGTGGCCAAGCCGTAGGTGCCAGAGGTTGGCAATGGCTTTGTTTGGTGGCTTCTGGGTGTAGCTGCTGAATCGATTGCGCCGGGTGCAGAAGAAGGCTGCATTGGAGACAGTGGATGGTAGGTCTTCCAGAACATACTGGCCGTATCGATCCGTCAGATAGCAAAGGATAGAGTTGTTGGCCTTCCGAACACAGTTATTGCCAGGACTGTTATCCCACCACAAGCCTTGTTTTCGTAATTGTCGTAGAGATACAAGGTTGCAAGCGAATCCAGGGCAGTAGGCCGTATTCCGAAGCCGTAGAAAGTGTTGTTGTATTTGCTGTCGTGGCCGCCTTTGTTGTTGTGATCCCTGAATCTGGATATCCACATCTCCGTATCCATGAATTTGAACTGGGTGTTCGCCAGCCCAGAGGAAATCGCCGGCTGGGGCCTTGATGTAATTGGCAAATCTAGATATATGGTTAAAGACATGGATTGTGGTTCCAGAATCAAGGATAGCAGAATTTTTCAAAGGGTACTCAGCTGTGTGGAAGGCTCCCTTTGATACAACAAAACTGCCAGGGCAGCGGCCGACATTCCGGCCTAGTCAATTTGACTTCTTTTTCTTCAGATTTTCAACTTCCTTTTGAAGATCTGGATCTAAGAGGGCCTCTTTCACCCTCATCCGTACGTGTTCCCTTTCAACAAAGCCTTCAGGGGCTAGTTCAGGGAAAGCGTAGAAGCATTTTTCCAGATGGTGGAACTGGCCACAACAGGGGCATGTGGTTGTAGGTCTTCTGCCCTCTGGGGGAGTTGGCTGTGCCCAAGGCTTTTCGCCTCTTTCTGAGTCTTTCGCCGTTCTTCGACCCAGAGCCACGCTGTCGTTTTTGGCCATTGTTTTGTCCCCCATCACTACCAGGCTCGACTTCGCTATCAAGAGCGTCCTCCTGATTGGCATCTTTGGCTTCTTTGCCTGCAAAGGAGGGGCCGAACGAGCCTTTTGCTATCCGGCTGCCAACCGGTATGCGGGCTTTCGTCGATTGCCGCACCTCCTCCCGAAAGTCGTTGGCTACCATTCGGTAGGTCAGGGTTAACTGCGATGCTTTGGATAGTTTGTAAGATGTAACCCAGTGGCCGAGAACAGGCTTCACTGCATCTAGAAAATCGTAGAACCACGTCTTTGTGTGTAGGGCCTCAGGGACCCCTTTTCGCTGTGCTGTAGCTATGGCTTGCTCCCAGGATTCAGACCAGTTGATCAGGTCTCTGGGGGCTCGGAGCAGTGGCTTTGTGGCCAATCGGTAGGCTTCTCGAGCGTTTCGTAGAGCTTCGTCGTCACTGACTCCGGCTTGTGCTTTCAGGGCCGAATACCATTTCGTAACTGGCTCGATCGGATCACAGGATGTGAGTTGAAAGTGTGGGCTGATGGTCTTCAACATCCACTGCTTCAGTTGCTTGACGATTTCGAATTGTTGGCTGTATTCCTTTTTTTGGCCTGGTAAATCGTCCAATCCATCTGGTAGGTGCGGAAGCCATCGGGTGTCAGGTCTGCAATGGTGATCGGAGGGTTGCTTTGGCTAGCCTCATCGTCGCCGGCTACAGATTCCGTACGAGCCCTGGCTGTAATAGTCGATTGACTAGGGTCTTGTGCTTGTGGTGTGCAAGATCTGGAGCCACAGGCTCATTGAGGAACGGGGTAAGCCCTTGAATGTGACTCCATAGGCCTCCGGCCACAGCCTGGGCTTGGAACTGCAGGTTCCACGACTCCCAGTCTTCGGAGCTGGCCAGAAAAACAGACTTTTCGTTGTTTGTGTTCATTGTGTTGAGTTTTGGTGAACTGGAATTGAATCCAAGAGTGCGAGTCGAATGTGCTTCTTGTTGGGGTTGGCTGACTAATCGGCGCGCAGGCGATGCGATGAGCGGATGAGACTCTTAATTGTCAGATAACACGATGCACTCTTGAGGGTGAATATCATGGGGGTTGCAACAGTGTGATTGTATTGCTTGTCCTTCTGTGTGCTCCTGTTCCTTCAAAGCCTGAGAACCTCAATTATATCTATACATGGTGACAGCATTGGTGGCAAATGGTACCATGTCCAGCTGAACTGGTTACGTCAGTTTCAGCTTCCATGAGCTCCTATTCAGCTTGGTTGACCAGAACCCTTTTCTGTCTGACAGTTCCTGTATAGGGGTATTACGCTTGGGACGTAACACGTTTCCTCTCCTCCCTGGTCTTCGCCTCGAAGACCCTTGACGCTAGGAAATTGTCGTTGTGACTGTAAGTTTTCCCTTTCATCCTTTTCTAAAATGCCTGCTAACAGGGTGCAGAAGAATTATCAAAAAACTCAAAGAAAGAAGTCGCAACCGCGATCTTCTACCGAACGTCGTTATTCCCTTGTTGATTACGCTAATACTTTTCGGTTTCGCCATGCCCGTCGATTGTTCTCGTTGTAAGCGGCTGCGGCTTACAAACTGTAAGGCTGCCGACCGTAGCTTGTCTTGTCAGAATTGTCTGCAAGCGGGGGCGAATTCTTGCAATATTTATGGTGAGCCCTCGTCGGTGCTTCGTGGTCTTCTTGAAGAGAAACGGCGCTTAGACCAGGAGAAGGAAGAGACGCTTTCGAAGCTCCTTCGTCTGGAGGCTCAGTCTCGCGCACTGCAGTTGAAGGCGGGTGAGGCATTTTCTCGGGAATACACTCTGTTGCGGGAAGAGGAAGCAGGGGAGCAGGCGGAGGTTGCTAATCCTGCTGTTACTCGGGAATCGGAGTTCCCAGTCGCAGAGGTCGATCGTTCCCTGTTGTCCTTTGGGGACGCTGGTAACCTTGATTTCTCGGGTGTCGACTGGTCGTCGTTGGATCCAAATCTTTTATCCCAGGTCGGTCTGGGTTCTGTCGGTGAAACTGCTGGAGCTTCTCCGGGCAGTCCAGGAAGTCGACAGGTTCCCACGAGTTAGACTCTGGTCCGTAATCCAGCCATTTGACGAGATATTGGAGTTCGTTGTTGCTGATTCGTGAATCCAGGATATTCTCGACGTCAAATTCTTCTTCGTCGTCGACCACCTCGAGCCGTGTCTCGAGTTTTGCTTTCTTTGGGGCTGGTTCAAGAAGGGAAATGTGGAATACTTTGGTTCGTACTCGCATGGAATCGGGAAGGGATAATTCGTAGTTAGATGTTGAGATCTTTTTCTTGATCTTGAATGGCCCGATCTTCTTGAAATCCAGTTTCTTGCTTGGTCGTTTCGTGTGAAGATTGCGTGTGAGAAGAAACACTTTATCTCTCCCCTCCTCGAGGGGAGGTCCCTCGACCCTATGTTTGTCGTAGTGGGTGCGCATTCGTTCCCTGACAACTTCGAGTGTTTCTTTCAACATGTTGTGCATCTCCTGCAATCGTCCTGCGTGGATCGCTGCACGTGGTACCTCTGCTGTTGGTCCCTGTCGTAACTCGGGTTGGAATCCGTAGTTGGCAAAGAATGGTGAGACGTTCGTTGTCTCTGTGTTGCTCGAGTTGTATGCTAACTGAGCGGTTGGTAACAGGTCAACCCAGTTGTCCTGTTCGAAGTTGATGTAGCACCGAAGGTATTGTTCAATGACTTGGTTGAGTCGTTCGGTCTGTCCATCTGTCTGGGGTGGAACGCTGTCGAGAGTTTTGACTTGACGTCTAGTCGTTTCATCAGGGCTTGCCAAAACTTAGAGGTGAAGAGTTTGTCTCTGTCCGAAGTGATGTCATCTGGCAGTCCATGTTGGCTCACGATGTTCCGTTCGAATAGGTAGGCGAGCTGTTCTGCCGTAGTGGTTTCTCTGAAAGGAATGAAGTATGCCCACTTGGTGAGTCTGTCAACCACTACCCAGATGGCGTCGTACTTGGTGTTGGTTCCATCTGGTACCGTTGAGCTGGGGAGTTTGGTGATGAAGTCCATGGAGATGGATCCCCACGCTCGTTCTGCTGTGGGAAGGGGTTCGAGAAGTCCGTAGGGTTTGTGTCTTGCTGCTTTGCTCTTGATACATATCTCACATTCTCTTACCGCTTCTTCCACGATCCTTTTCATTCCTGGAAATGCGTAGTGCTGTTGTACGCGTTCGAGCGTTTTTCTGATACCTGGGTGTCCTCCGAGTTTGTCGCTGTGGAGTTTCGTGACACGCTCGTCTCTTGTCTGCTGGTACGTAGGCCTTGTCGTTGTACCATACTGGGTCGTTGTCGTCGGGCCCGGCCCGTAGACCTAGTTCCTGTATCTCATCCTCATCGACGTCTTGTCGTTTGGCTTGGAACTCGTAATCTTCCCATTTCGTGTGATAGGTTCTTGTGCAGTCTTCCCAGATCTGGATGGCGTGTTCCAGTGTTCCGTCTTTTTCTTTAAAGAGGGGGCTGCATCGATCTTTTTCGTTACCCTTGTGGTCTGGTCTTCTGCTGAGCGCGTCTGCTCTAGCGTTCTCTTTTCCTTTGACATAGTGGATGCGGAAGTTGAAGGGGGGCAAGGAATTCTGCCCATCGTACTTGTCTTGGACTTAGTTCCTTCGTGACGAAGTACTTCAAATTCCGGTGGTCTGTGAATACATCCACTGGTTCCTCAGTCCCACTGAGATATGGTCTCCATTCGTCAAATGCCTCGATGATGGCCATGAGTTCCTTGTCGTGGATTGGGTAGTTGAGTGCTGGTCCAGAAATCTTTTTGAGACAAATCCTACCGGGTGTCGGCCGTCGTTAAAGTATTGATAGAGCTCTGCTCCAATAGCAAAGTCTGACGCATCGGTCTCGACATAGAATGGTCTGCTGAAGTCTGGCATTCGTAGTACGGGTTCGCTGCTGATAGCGTCCTTGAGTTGGTCGAAGGCGTCTTGTTGTTGTTGTTTCCACTTAAATGGTGTTCCTTCGCCGGTCAACTCGTGCAACGGTTTTGCAATTTTCCCAAATCCTTTGATGAATGATCTGTAGAAGTTGATGAATCAATGAACATCCTAACTTCCTTCTGGTTTGTTGGTGTCGGCCAGTCCCGGACTGCCGTGATCTTAGCTGGTTCCATGCGGATCTCTCCTGGTGTAATTTCGAATCCCAAAAGACTGTCTTCTGCACGTGGAATTCGCTTTTCGTGGGTTCACCGAGAGTCCTGCATCCTGCAGTGTTTGTAAGATCTGTCGTACGTGCTGTCTGTGTTCTTTGAGGGTCTTCGAATAGATCAAGATGTCGTCTAGGTATACAAAGGCGAATCGATCCAGATATGGGCGCAGGGTGTGGTCAATCATGCTTTGGAATGTCGCAGGGGCGTTAGTGAGTCCAAATGGCATGACTTGGTACTCAAAGTGTCCGTAGCGAGTCCTGAAAGCTGTTTTCCATTCATCCCCTTCCTTAATCCGGATGTGGCCAAAGGCCATCGGAAGATCCAGTCGACTGAACCATTGGGCGCCTGCCAGTCGGTCCTTCATCTCCCTGATAAGCGGCAGCGGATACCTATTCTTGATCGTTTCCTCGTTGAGTTGTCGATAATCGACCACAAGCCTTAAATCTGTCGTTCCTTTCTTAGGCACGAATAAAATGGGGTAAGCTGCTTCGCTTTGTGATTCTCTGATAAACCCCTTTGGTAGGTTCTCCTTGATGTACTCTTGTAAGGCTTTGTCCTGTCGTGGACCTAGGTGATATGCTTTGTGGTATCGTAACTTTGCTCCTTCCTTCAATCGGATCTCGTGGTCGAAAGAGGTTCTCTTGGGGAGCTCGTCCTTCATCTTGTGTCTGAAGACTGTAAAACTGTGGTATTCTTTCGGAATGTTGCTGAGGTCCTCCTTTTCCTTGGGAGGCTTGTGCCTCGAGTCGTCACTCGGGTCTTCCTCTAGCTTCTCTGGTCTGACATACATCACCCAACCTTCTGGTTCTCTGGTGTGCGAGGGTCCTTCCTTGGTACTTCCTCTGTCAGTTGACATCGGCTCGTCGTGGCTCGTATGTCTCGTATGCTCGCAGGGGCTCTCTTGTCCCTCTGGGCACCTGGGAGCTCTATCCAGTTCAGCTCTGTTCACCCGTCTGGTGTCAAGCCTGGAGTTGAGATGGCCATTCTCCCAGTCTATATCCGGGTTGTACTTCTTCAACCACGGATGTCCCAAGATCATGTCACACTTGGGTCCGGTTGGCAGGATATCGAAGTCCACTTCCTGCGGGTCGTCGTCCACCGTGATCAAGAGTGTCGTTTCCCGTGAACTGATTCCTCCATCATAACTGGCCGTTTGCCCTTCGTAGGTCCTCATTCTGTATGGTGTTTTCTTCATGACCCACGGCATCCTCGTCTTGTTCACGAACGAGGGGTTGACGATGTTGATCGAACTCCTGAGTCGATCACTGCAACTGCTCGATACTCCTTTCCTTTGGAGTTTGTCCATCGAACTACTACTGTCAGGGCACTTTGGTTTCCTAACACTGTGGCTCCGGCAACTGTCTCGTAGTGCCACCATGGAGGTCTTTTCTTGGATCCGGCTCGCGGCCTCCTGATGCGAGTTGTGATCCGTCGTCGTGGAATTAGTTTGTTCCACTGGGGCCTGGGGAGGCCCGTTGGCCGTTTCCCGTACGTGGGACTCTGGTAAAATCGGATGGTCCCGAACATTGTCTTTCCCACGCTTTCTGTCGTAAGTGGTAGTCGCTTGCCAAATTCACGGCGTCTGACTCCAGTCCTGATTCTCTAGTGGTGTAATAGAACATCTCGTGTCGCTCGAGGTACTGTTGTTCTAGTCGTCTGCGGAAATCGGGTCCCAAATACTCGTTGGCGAGTTCTTCCAATGTTCCGTATTCTCCATAGGCATCATATGGGAGGTCTCTTCCTGGGTACCCCTTTGACCGAGTGACTTTCTTGTTGGCCTTCTTCCTTACCCTTGCTTGGCTCTTCTGTCGGTGCCAGTCTCTTGCCTTTGCGCGGCGGTGACGGGCGCACCAAACGTGTTCACAGTCCTCGAGATCCAAAGCATCCTTGTCCCAACATCCTGTGGGGACCATGTTTTCCACAACAAGTGTGTATTTTCCTTCCGTTGTTGTGGTATAATTCCAATCCTCCTCCGATCCTGCCTTGTGTACTTGCAAGATGGGGTCGTTATCTCGTCTGGAAGGGAATACCTCGTGGTAAACCTTGAATCGATAATGGACTCTGCAGTAGTCGTAAATGCAGTCAAACCATGCAACTGAGTCGTGTAGTTCGTGGCAGGGTATAGCAAGAGGTACGTCGTCTGGGTGAGGTTCTGCCTTGGTGTGCTCGGTGGGGGTGTCTTCCCCGTAGACCACTGGTCGTCCTGGTCTCTCGAAACGCTCGTTCCAGTCCTTGGCTGTCACCCACCAGTCTGCATTGTTGCTCATGTCCCAAAGGGTGATGGGTTCATCCTCTGGTTCTGGTTCTGACTCTGTATAGTCGTCGTCGGTGGAGACTCCGGTTTCTGCGGTTCTCTCACATCTTCTTACCCACTCGGCTCCATCCAACGGACAATCGCTTCTTGCTAATGAGTTTTCGTTTTTGATCGTTGGTCGTGGAAGTTCTCTCAAAACTGGGCTTTTGAGCGGGGTTAGGGCGTGATCCATCATGTCGGCGAGTTGTTCTTGAGTCGTTCCTGTGGGCATGTGCGACATGAGGTTTCCCATCGCGGCGTCCATCATCGGCCGGTGGAGGGGGTCGTCGTCTTCGCGATGTATCATCCTGACGACGCGGTCGGTGTCCGCGAACTGAACTGATTTGGCTTCAGGTACCGGTTTGAATTTCTTCGGTGAACGACATTCTCGTGCAAAGTGTCCCATCTTGTCACAATTGAAGCATTTGACCTTGGACTTATCCTTGGGTTTGTCGCCGTACTTTCGTTGTTGGCCTCTACCGTGCTGTGCTGCTCCGATGTCCATGGGTCCTGAGTGTGTTCCCCATGAAGTGCTCTTGTGTTCGTACTTCTTTTTGATGTTGGCCTTGGGAACCTGAGGGTTGCGATAGACTCCTTTGTCTTCCATGGATCGCTCATAGAGTCGGTTGTCGATGACAATGGCTTTGTTGATGTATTCGTCGAGGGTAAGTGCGTGTCGGTCTTCCTTGATGAGTTCGTCCTTGACCTTGGGCTTCAAGCCTCTGTAAAATTTGTTCTTCAGAGCGGCATCGGCCCAGTTGACCCTGAATGCGTCTCGGCGAAAGAGTGTCGCGTAAGTCGAGGCTGAGGCAGTCTGCACAAGTCGTTCGAGACGATCCTCGGCTGCCTTTTCCTCATCGGGTTCGCCGTACATCTTCTTGATTTCTTCCTCGAACTTGACCAATCCCATACCGAAGAGTTTCTGTGTGAGGGGTTCGCGTTCATCCTCCGCGTACTCGAAGTAGTTCCTGAGGATCCCATCAAACCACTGCTTGGGGTCTCCTCCAAGGAAACTGGCGGCATATAGGAGTTGTGACTCGGGGTCGGTGATGCCGTACAGACGTAGGTTGGTCCTGACATGTGACAACCAGGGCGGGAGCTCCTGTTTACTTCCGGTGAAGACGGGAGGCTTGCCGACCTTGGCGGCTATCTTGGGGGTATTGTCGCGCGTCGTACTTCGGACGGTGGTTTGCAGGCGCTTGAGCTCATCCTTGAGATCCTGGAGATCATTTTTGCTCTTGATGGCCGTCTCCATGCTGAGAAGTTTCTTGGCGAGGGCGTCGAGTTTGTTTGCGACATCATTGAAGTCATAATCTTCTTCGTCGGAAGCGGCGTTGTCATTGCCAGCGGGAGGGGTTGTCTTTTCGACGGCGGGGGCATCTCCAAGAGAGACGTCATCGTCTCCAGTGAGACGGTCATGTCCAACGGAGGGATTGGGGGCAGCGGAAGCCATGGCGATTGGTGTTCGTTATGTCTGAGCACAACGTTCGATCTTGGTCATGCAAGCAACGTGTTACAACCTGCACCAGGAATGGATACAGACTGCAAGGCAGTACGCCGAAGGTGAATATGACAGGATGATCGAAGGTTGTGACAAGCGTCTCAGACACGGGTTCACTGTCAACAACAGGTTGTTCTAACAAAGAGCTACTGAAAGTAGATTGTAGACAAATGAACTTGAATTGCTTGCATGAGGAATCAGATTCCTCGACACGGGGAGCGCCCGGCGCTCCCCCCTATTTATGTGAATCTATCTACATATGTTTCTGAGGTATCCTTGTACCTTGCTCAGTGTGCTTGTATTGCTTGCTTTTGGTCGCGGCCAACAGACCATGGCCACCGCTAACAGACCATGGCCACCGCTAACAGACCATGGCCACCGCTAACAGACCTTTCTTTCTGACAGGTACCACCCAGTGGTTCCTGTACAGTGGTATTACGCCCGGGGTGTAACACTGATTCCTCATGCAAGCAATTCAAGTTCATTTGTCTACAATCTACTTTCAGTAGCTCTTTGTTAGAACAACCTGTTGTTGACAGTGAACCCGTGTCTGAGACGCTTGCCACAACCTTCGATTATCCTGTCATATTCACCTCTGGCGTACTGCCTTGCAGTCTGTATCCATTTCTGGTGCAGGTTGTAACACCCGGCACTCCCTCCTATTTATGTCAAGCTATCTACATATATTTCTGAAGTATCTTTGTACCTTGCTCAGTGTGCTCAGTGGTCTTGGCGGCTGAGCAGACTGAGCAACCTTTCATGATCAATGTGCTCAGTGTGCTCAGTGGTCTTGGCCACTGATCAGACTGAGCACCTCCTGATTGGTCGTATGGGGGCTTATGGGTCTTTCCATCCCTGGCCCAATGATTGGCTGAGGTGCCCAGCACCTCGGGTACCACCCAGTGGTTCCTGTACAGGAGTATTACGCTTGGGACGTAACACCTACCCTTGAATTCTCGACCGGCCATGTCATGGATTCGCGTTCGTAGATCGCCATCCGTCATGGCAGCCAATGCCATCGGAATCACCGCATGCTTACAGCGGCATGATGCGCCCTTGGTCTTGTACCCATCAGTACATAGCTCCTGTGATACGTGGCAGTAAAAGCAACTCAGAAATCGTGCCCCGCATCTTTCCTATAGTCGATCCGACCCTGAAATTCCATGCAACTGGTGAACGAAAGATCCTTCTCCGACGTAGCCTCACACATTCCCCACAAGTGCCCAGCCTCTTTCATCCCGCCAAACATCCAGCAAATCCGGCAGCCCATTTTGCCGAGTTTCTCTATCTCGTCCAGTGCCGTCTCGAGACGGTGTAAAGCGAGGGCAACCCTTCTCCCCCGGGCATGCGACGCTATGATGCCCTGGGAGGATAACTCGCTTTTCCACCGGAGCTCGTCGCGACGGCAGTTATCGCATCGGACGGCGTCGAGGTCTTTGCATTCCTGCAGGGCCCCGTCCAAGCACTGACCGAGCTGGCGTCGACGGCAACCTTGCGTCCGTATCAGCCGGTGGACCTCGCGCGTCCCCAGCTCGAGATAGCCGTCGCGAGCAGCGTCTTCATCCGGCCAGTCCTTGTCCTCGACGATGATCTCCGCTGTAACCGCCTCCCCGGCTCGCCCTCCCCGTCCCGCCTCCTGGGCATAGTCGATGATGCTGAAAGGGGCCTCGAGATGAATGACGTGGACGATTCCCGCAACGTCAATGCCCGTACCCAGAGCCGCGGTGGCCACGATGTAGGGAGCATTGCCGTCGACCCACTCCCGAAAGCCGTGCTCACGTTGGGCCGCAAAGTGCGTGTCGCTGTCGTCGCGTAGAGCGTGATAGTAGTGACAGTCGAGCTGCCTAGCGAGTGCTTTGCATTTCGCATGGCTGGTGCAGTATATGACTCCCTTCTCCCCTGGTGAGAGACGAGCGAGTCGGGCGCTCACCAGCTTCTTTACCTCCATGACGCCCCTGCCGTTCCGGACGCGAAGGACAGAATAATGCACGTTCAACCGCTGACTCCGAAGCTCGTATATAGAGCGGTGCCTGAAGTTCCATGGCATCTTCGAAGTCGCGTTGACGGAGCGGCGGTAAGGTTCCAGTGAGAAATACAAACGGGCATCCTAGACTGCGCAGGAGAACGAGGCCCCGGAGCTTTCTGCGGTACGTTTCGGCAGCGGTGAACACTAGATGGCATTCGTCAACAACCACTCGGTCCAGCCTTCCCCTGACACTCAGGTCGGCAGCCCATTGCAAGAAGTCGTCCGTAACGGCCGCCTCGGCTGATACCAGCGTGACTGACCCTGGGCCATGATTCACGCGCCTCGGGCCAGGACTTGCAATCTAGCCCGGCGTCGACGCAGCGTGCCACGAGCTGCCTTTTCAACTCGGCATACGGAGCTACCACGATGGTTACGCCGGCGCCCGACAACATAGCCGGTACCATGAACACCAAGCTTTTTGCCGCCGCCCGTCGGCAGTACGGCGACCAGCGGGCTTTTGCTTAGCCGTAGCCAGTCTCACGGCTTCCTCTTGCTGGGGCGATCGGAACTGGGCGCTGTCGTTGCGCAAAACGGCCCGGAGCGCCCGAAGGACCATATCATCATTCTTCTTGTCGTCATCCGCTACCGCCGCGGTTTCTGCTCTTAGCCCTTCCAGAGATGCCGGTCCTCATCCGCTTTTGGGGAGGCTGGGTCTTCTTCTTCTTCTTCTTCTTCTCATCTTCTTTCTCGACAAACGCGATCTTATGCTCGCGTTTTGACGGTGTTATGGCTAGCATGGGGTGAGACAGTGACGGCGACTGTTGCCGCTGCTGCTCGTTGCAGCCGAGGAATTTATGCCAACGACGACTGACTTGGCCGAATATCTCCAGCGACTCGGCTGTCAAGCGCTTTAGTACATCGATCGTCACGCCATAGTTGGCGGCCGTCTGGCCGGTGTGACAGGCGGCCAAGTCGTCCGGCGCCTCGTACTGCTCCGCTTCGTCGTCGTTCTCGCCGTCCTCGAAATCGGCTCGAGCGGCCCCACGGTCGCGCGCGTGCTTCTTACTAATGGCGATGGCGATATGGCGCCAATCCTGAAGTCCAATCTTGCGGCCGATATAATAGGATGTCCACTTCCCCATGGCTCTGGACATCTGGCTGCTCTCCCACGGCCCTGCCTCGTTATGCCAGATGAAGTCGCTCGGCGGCGCCATCTTGCCATAGCGTTCCCACCTGTCCGCCTCCCAGCGATCCGTCAATGGCCGAATGTAGATCATGTACATGACGAGCAGCTGCCCAACCCTCCCCGGCAAGAAGCGAGGGATTACCTTTGGCGAGTCGAAGTGAGCCAGTGACTTGTGGTATTGGGTGACGAGCACAACATCCCCGTCGATGATGAAGACGCTGCGGTCCCTGTTGATCCCGTTTACGAGTCGCAGGCCCGTAATCTCCTCCCCTCGGCTGGGTTGACCTCCGGTGATGTGGGAGAGCAGGAGTAGAAATTCTTCAAACTTCTTGACCAGCTTTAGATAGTCATCAATGGCCGGCCACTTCCACTCGCCCCACCTGGTCCAGGAACTCGGCCTTCCGCGAACTCACGACGAGGTCTTCGAGCATCTCAACCTCCTTGCCGGCGAGATCGTTGCCTTGGATGAAGGACTGACCCCGCCTCGTTTGGGTGAGGTCATCCTCGATGCCGGCTAGGGGAATCAGGAAACGATCGTCGTCGTCGTCCCCCCCTTCTTCCTTGAACATCAATTGTCTCCACAACAGGTCCTCGGCGTCGGTTGTCATACGAGCCACCATGCGGCGGATATCGTCCATGATGATCGGCTTACCCATAAAGTACATCATCTCGCCCGTCTTACTCCAGGAAACCATCAGCGGACTGCCAGTCTCCTGCGCGATCTTCCTTCCGTACAACAGAAGGCTGAGCGTGTAGCCCATGGGGGAATAGGTCGCCTTGCAGAGCCAGGCGTCTCGAACCCGGGCGAACCGCTGCGCGAGGTCCGTCATCCCGGCCCGCTCTCGGGTAGGGATGGCCCACTCCGCGAGCAGCGCCCGCCCCGTAAACACGAAACCCGCAAGCACGTAGGTAAAGAGATGGGCGGGTCGCAGCTGGCCCGTCTCGCCGTCGATCGCCAATACGCCGACGAAATGCCATAACGGGCTCGCAAAGGGGTCCCCGTCGAGCCGCTGCATCCAGAAGTCCGCTAGGACCTGCAGAATCTGTTCCTGGAGCTCCTCGTCGTCCGGCCGTAGTTCGTCATCCTGTAAAAGCACCCGGAGCCGATCGAGATTGTCCCTCTGTGCCTGTGTAAAGCGGAAGCCGTGGCTGGCGAAGAGCGCCTCTTCCTCGAGCGATAGTACATTGAGGCAATAGCACAAGAACCTCTTCACGTATACCAAGTAGCGATCCATGCTGGTCTTCTCCTGCAATGGCCCAAACGGTCGGCTATGTGCATCTTGAGGGTCGGGGCTGGCCAGGAGCAGACGGGTCATGAGAGGCATGCTCTTTAGCCCGCCGATGCAGCGGTCGAAGAAGAGTCCGTCCAAAGCGGCCGTCATCCGTCGCTGCTCATCGTCCGCACACGACCGGGGCATTCGACTACAGGCCTGGATGTCCATTAAATTCCTTCCGGCGAAGTGGATCGACCAGCCGGTCCGCTTTAGCCAGTTTGTCGTTTCGTGTCTTAGGATCCCTTCCTCCATGACCCTCTGCATCTTCTCCTGCGTTTCTCGCTGCAGCGACCAGCCCTGCGCAATGTCCGAGACGATACTGCGATCGTCCGAATGCACCGTCGCTCTACTGCTTCTTATTCCATTCTCTCTCTCGCCGCCCCCGGCAGCGGAGGAGGGATCGACACAAAAGTAGAAGACCGCCCTCTTGGGTCCTGTGAAGAAGGTCTGCAGGTGTACGTTGGCCCAGCAGTCCCTCTGGGCCCTGGCTCCTTTTGCGTTGTGCTTGTCGTTGAGGTGCACTCGCAAGCACTTCCAACTTAACGTGAGATGACCGTCGCAACCTGGCCAAAGGCAAGCATAGCCCTTGTGTACAGCGAGGCCCCTGATAGGCCGGGTCGGGTTGGAGACACCGTATGGTGAGAGCTGTTCAGTTGCCGGCCCTTGTAATGGCCGACCCCGGTGCTGGCGGAGGATGTCGTTGCGGGCTTTACGGCCGATATCCCGGTGACGGTCTCTTAGGTGGCCCTCGAGATTCTGCACTGCGTATCCATGGAAGGCGCATATCAACGCGCGGTGTTCGTCGTTGTATAGAAGCCACCCCTCCTCTTCGTCCTCTCTTTCTTTCTCTTCTTCCCCCGTGGTTTGTTTGGGGTTAGAGGTCGGTACCGGCGTCGGCTGCTGCGGCACCGTACCTTGAATTATCGCCGCCGTCATCTTCTTCTTCTTCATCATCATCGTAGGATATAGGGGAGAACAAAGGATGGGATGACTAAAAAGCGGGTTGGGGACCTATGCGCGAGATGGATATCCCTTTTTGTTACGCCCCAAGCGTAATACCCCTGTACAGGAACCACTGGGTGGTACCCGAGGTGCTGGACACCTCGGCCAATCATTGGGCCAGGGATGGAAAGACCCATAAGCCCCCATACGACCAATCAGGAGGTACTCAGTCTGATCAGTGGCCAAGACCACTGAGCACACTGAGCAAGGTACAAAGATACTTCAGAAACATATGTAGATAGCTTCACATAAATAGGGGGGAGTGCCCAGCGCTCCCCATGTCGAGGAATCTGATTCCTCATGCAAGCGATCAAGTTCATTTGTCTTCAATCTACTCTCAGTAGCTCTTTGTTAGAACGACCTGTTGTTGACAGTGAACCCCATGTCTGAGACGCTTGTCACAACCTTCGATCATCCTGTCATATTCACCTCCGGCGTACTGCCTTACGGTCTGTATCCACTCCCGGTGCAGGTTGTAACAATACGGAGGAACTGGCTGGTGTAGATAGACAGTTCTGCAGTATGCAATTCACACTTGTATTCACGGTATCTTGTGTTTACATTGAGACATCTTGTTGTGCACCGTTTAGCTGCACCGAACCAGGATTATTCAGAAGTGCCTTCAACCAGTGTCCCTTTCAGAGGTTCTGGATAGTGGTTCGTCACATTATCGCTCCCTATTGCTCGGTGGCCCCAGTGGCTTGGATCTATGATCTCGTTGCCGATAAGGTGCTCGAATCGCTCATGAGGCTTCTCGTATCTCTCATTGTTCGGAGGTCCGGTCAAGAGTCTGTCCGGAGATCCGGTGAGGAGTCCCGGGAGCCGTTGAGAGCGCTTGTGGGCGAGCCGTTGAGAGCATTGTGGGCGAGCCGTTGAGAGCATTGTGGGCGAGTCGTTGAGAGCATTGTTGAAATGATGAGAAAACACACAAATACAACCAAGACACCACAAATATACCCTCAACAGGTCCCTGAATGAATACACCTGCGTGACAGTGGCTCGCTCGCAGGCCGCACTTCACGCAGGACAAAGAAAAGACACTATGGGCTCGCAGTCCACATAATAAGCACCGGAATGGCATGATCAGAGGACCAGAATTGCCTGCAGGCGTGCAAGGCTCAAAATTCGAAAGAAACAAAAGTCGATGTTCTGTCTAAAATAGAATGTCCGGAGCAGACCGCTTATATACATGACCCCTGAACCCCCGAATCCTCCGAGAGCCCTACTTCCTTACTCAAACCCTCAGGCCTGTGAGCCGCACCCCAAACTAATAGACAGTTCCGTAGTATGCAATACAAGTCACAATCGTTGGTATTTGGACTATTGTGATTAGATAAGCCATTTGTTGTACACTGTTTAGCTGTACCGAACTAGGATTGTTCAGAAGTGCCTTCAACCAGTATCCCTTTCAGAGGTTCTGGATAGGAGTTCGTCACATATACTCCGCACATAGTCTGCCCTGCTTGTTGGCTTAACTGTGACATCTAGACCTCCAGTAGAAAGAAGATTTGTGGATGTTATAAAGTGTAAAAATGAGGCAATTAGTGAACTAAGGCGAAAGTAGTTGAGTTGGTAAAAAAGTGAGCTAAGGCAATAGCTGGAGCGAGGAAAAGGTAAGCTTGTAAGAACATGGGCCAACTAGGTGGACCCACACAACACAAGGTGTAATGATGCATGCCAGGAAAACTAATGTGATTTACCCAGCAACAGACACGGTCAGAATTTACTCGTGTGTCCGGAATAATCATAGAGGGGTATTCAGCGACTCTAAGACGTCATCTTTGTCACTAGTCGTAACGTCGAGCATGTTTAAGGACTGGCAGCTTCCCCAACGGCGGGCATTTGACCTGCACTCTTCTTTACTGTCAAACCATACCCCCCTCTCCATCAATCCTGTCTACACCCTCTTTTCCGAGCATCACAATGCCTTTTCAACCTCAGTTATGTGCTGAGCTAGGTTTCAATATTTGGCAGAACTGTCCCAATTACTTCTTGTCAGTGCGGCCCAGGAAGAGTATCCATGCGGAAGTTGCAGATGACGCCTGCATCCAGTTTCACCTCGACTTTGTGGGAAAGGACAACATTGGTATTGTCAAGGGCGGACTTACTCCATATGGAAGCTTTCAGTCAATGGCATACTGTGATGCGCCCCCGGAGAAGCTGTGGCTCCTCTCCTATCTGAATGAGATCGCCATGTTTTATGACGGTAATATAGACCGGCCTGCCCAGCGAAGAAAAGCATATTAATATGTTGGGTCCAGATTGCGAGCTTCCTCCCGCTAGCGAGGTATAGTACAGTGTTGTTAGCTTTGTACGAGGGTGCTAATCTTTCGTAGTTCGACAGAGAGTATGATAACATCGAAGGCCGTCGTATCCTTGGCGATCGCGAGGAAATAAGCGCCAAGTTTAAAGAGGCTTTCTCCAAGGTTGCTACTCGCCTGACCGAGCTCGATCCGGTCCAGGGACCTGTGGTTATCTCTTTGTTCAACTCTTGGAGGAAGGCGGAAACTGCGGTGTCGAGTCATTTTGATACCTATCAAACTCTCGAACTATATGCCCAGGAGCGTATACGCGATCTTGGATGGAAGTAAGAATTCTGGGTGCCGTAGTAAGCAGTTTTGGGGTGCTGACGTTGAATCAGTTTTATGTTTGAATGTGCCATTTTCGGAAGTGGTATTCGCATTTCGGCGGAAGAGAGGAAGTCTGTCGACCATGTGTTTGAGCCACTGAAGGTTGAGAGCGTTTGGGGTAATGATGTCCTCTCTTGGGAGAAGGAGTTGCTTGCGCATCAAACAAATGGCGCAAGGCTGGTCAATGCGATTGTCCTGCTCCAGAAGTGGAACGGAATGTCTGTCGAGGAGGCCAAAGAAGTCCTGAGGTCGAAGGCAATCGAGGAGGGTCAAAGGTACCAGCAGCTCAAGGAAGAGTACATTCGATCTCAAGGGGGCCAACTATCTTCCACCATGGAATGGTGGTTTCACATGGTGGAGGCGCTTGCCGCTGCGGGGGAGATGTGGCATGCCTTTTCATATCGCCATCACGCTCCGAAAGGGACCAGCTACACAGACTACTACCACAAGAGGGTTGTCGAGGGTGCATTCAAGCTTAAGTAAACGCCACAAGTGTTAATAACCAGCGGTTGAATGACACGCGTCTGGCGGAATATAGGTTTCTCTACGGCGAAGACATGCCTAACAAGGGAGTGATAATGGACGGGTGTCTTTATTTAGGTTTACTAAGGTACTGTAGGCAGAAAAGACATTGCCTCGGCGTTGGTGTCGAGTGTTTCTTATATAGAAAGCAAAGACGACATTCTAATTGACTGACTTTCATTGCGGAGGGTTTGGCCCTGTCACTTCCCTTCCATTATGACAGTGTGTTGAGTTTACCTAGGACCTGGAGTGTGAGGAAATAACTTCGGAATTGATTACGGGATGGAGGTATATGAGACCTATCTTAATTCCGGAATGCGCAGTATCTCGGTGGTCGAAGGCGTTATCTGAACGCATTGCTTCGGGCTGTTTGAGACTAGCCAAAATTAATGTACAGCCAAATCCTTAAAGGATGGGTAGCCCGTGCTTGTGGAGGACTGCGGCCTTCTTTCCGCCGCCGTCGATATTACCGCTGAACCCATCGCAGAAGACCGATACTGGCGGCCTGCAGCAGCAACATATGGTGGAGCTGTCATCTAGGTAGCCTTGGGTTTTGGGGGGAATCTAGATATTGATCACAGCTGTATCTTGGCGTTACCATCACAATCCTCCTGCAACATGAATCCAGGCCTTGGTCCTCAGCAGCCGGGTCATCAGAACCAGGATATTATCCCTCCATGTTCTACATATAAGTAATTTCATCCCACGTGGAAAGGCGGCTGAGGCTGTTGAGCCGAGACGACATCTTCCAATATCCGGGTTGTACAGCGCTTCTCGCGTGTGCATATCAGCCGTCATGTTATTTACCGGTCTTGTCGTCAGGTACGGTGATTGAGCCGGAATATATTCATCTAAACCCAATAAACGCCACCCTTGGCCAGAACTGCGGGGTCCAGATATCACTTCTCCAACGCAGATAATAAAATGACCGGAACTCCCAGCATGTTTGTGATGTAAACAAAGCTGTCTAGCTTGGACTCTGGAACGTCGGTGCAAACTGCCCGTATATCAAGATGGCGCCGTCCATCGTCTCCATTGCGACCCTAGCCGCTCTCTTGTCACCAGCAATCCCAAATATTCTGGCCATTGCTCAACTCACCGCTGGCTGCACGACAAACTCGTTCACAGTCTCCAGTTGGCTCATTGAAGATTTCGAATCCAGCGGAACGACTGTGCGATTTCAGGCACTCAATCGAGCCACCAACACATCAGCTCAACTGAGTTGTCAGGTTTCAGGAAACGCATCAACATGGCAAGCTTGCACTAGTGACAGCTCTCCTTTGCTTGCTTCGGTGCAGCTGGAGGCAGCTGTAGCTCGAGTGCGAATAAACGAGACATGGGTGTGCAATGATCTTACTCCGTCAAGACCGTTCGTCATCTCTCACTTGGTATTTCTGATCAGTCCTGACACTGTTGTTGTATAGGCTCAACTTTGCTGCCCAAGGAGAGGGTTCCCTGCCAATTACCTGCAATAGCGACGCTTGCGCCCCCTTGTCCACCGATCCCCTCTTGATCAAGTCTGTCCTCAGCTCCCCCTTCCCGCTGAGCCCATCAGCAGTTCCTGGTCCTTCTGGTCACGACAAGGAGGGTTGCGCAGCCGGGTCACGAACACCGTCGTGGGAGGTCTTTTCCACTCAGCTGAATCTCCGGAACGTCTCCGGAAGGATTGAAGGAGGAAACGCCTTCATCCAACTGAGAAATACCATCACCGACTACCGTGCATCTTGCTTCGGGACATTAACCGGCACCGCCCCTGCGACTATGCAGTGTTCAGCTCAGTCTACTGGACGGCCCAGAGCGCCAAAATACAACATCAACACTGTCCTCACATTTAGTCCTGGCTCCTTTGTCCTGTCAGTCAACGAGACGTGGTTCTGTGATGACGCGAACCCTGCCCAGCCGTAAGCTTTCCCCTGTGTGGGTGTTGAACTTTGCTGACGCTTCGTACAGCATTGAGATCTTTGGTGTTGGCACTGCCCGGCTCCCACTCGAATGTTCCGCTGTCGGAGAGACGACAACCTATTGCGCTGGTGACCCAGCCACGTTTACCGGCCGCCTGATTTCTGAAAAGCCAATCCCGCCATTTTCTCTTGGTGACCCTCTCCCCACAGCCCCAAGTTGCACAATCTCATCAGTTGTCGCTCCATCGTATAGATTCTCCGACTTTGAAACAATAGTAGCGTCCGGATCGAGCCTGGGAAGCATTAGGTTCGGCGTTGAGCTCAACACTGGAGCCGCGTTCACGGGCTACCCGTCTACTTTTTTCAGATCCGGCGTTTCGGTGTCTGTCACAGAGGGCGGGTCAACCGCATGGTATCCTTGCGTTTTGGAGAGTGTTGGAGAGCAGAGTCTGACACCCACGGCTTGTGCGTTCCGGTATGATGCCACCACGCAGAGTCTATCCCTCAGTGCGGATTGGAAGTGTAGTGACCTGGACGCTAGTCGACCGTGAGTGTCTTGATGCGCTTGTTTACAAGATTGATGCTGACAAAAGGCAGGGTTTCCTTTACGGGCGATCTCAGGACAACGGTTCCTAGCTTGACTTGTTCAACAACATCGGGGAGAACTCGATGTGCTACAGCTCCAGGGCAAGCTTGGGCAGCGAACGTGACCAGCGTCTACTGGGGGAATTAACCGCGATGGGTAGCCATTAGACAAACCTTTGTAATCAAGCATCAAGATAGAATGGTATGTCGCATATTGCCGAGTAATTGTTTATAATACTGCAGGCAAAACTATATTCAGCCGATTTGAATTCAAGAAATACCTAATCCTGCGCTGGCCTACACCAATCTGAAACCCCTTTACCTCTGAATCTGCCCCACTCGCTCCAGCTCAAAAGCAAATAACTCGTCACAAACACACTTCCTCAAACTCGACCAACCTCGAAAGTATGTCTGAAAGCAGTGGCCGACGTTTTGCCTCGGGGAGGATGCAGCCTGTCGCATCCATACCCGGTCGCTCGCACGAGAGCAACTCATCCATGAAAGCATTGGCTTGCTCCAGCTCTCGTTCCCAGAAAGCTCTAGCGATTTTTCTTGTCGCAGTATCTGTGACTTCATCGACACTGATGCTTTTGGTCTGTACCAACTTACCACCCTTCAGGGTCAACCCAGTCTTTCGTCCTCTCTTCTCATCGACCTCCCATTCTGGGGCCCCCCTTGTGCATTCCCTGATCATGTCCTGCACATGTTTGGGTGTGCTGTCGAAGTGCGGAAACCCAATGGCATCTTGTGCATCATTTTCCTGGAGAATTTCGTGGTCAATGCCACACCTCAGTCTCGCCTCACCTTCGAACAGACACCACAACAATTTCCCCAGCATAAACACTTGTGCTCTTTCCAACCTTTTGCTGTTTGTCTCCAACCTTTCCTGCAACAGGGCCTTCCAAGCAAAGCTAAACCCACCATCCTGGTCCTTGTACCTCGTCGACTGGCTAGTGGCCTCCCAGCTACCAAGGCAGTTCTGCAACCTCTCGGTAGCCCGTTGCTTCTGTTGACCGTGTTCATAGTCAAGCCATGTGGCAAGAATCTCCATATACTCAACGTACAGCACCTCAGGGGGGCTCCACGAAAACCAACCCCCTCGCTGTTCCAAATCCA
Organism: Podospora pseudocomata; assembly: GCF_035222375.1. Classification (NCBI taxonomy): domain Eukaryota; kingdom Fungi; phylum Ascomycota; class Sordariomycetes; order Sordariales; family Podosporaceae; genus Podospora; species Podospora pseudocomata. The sequence continues at coordinate 4,112,750 of NC_085887.1, read as the reverse complement.
GCAACACCAGGTCCATGACCTCTTCTGTCTTGCCGTCGGAGCGAATGACGAGATTGTCCGGCTTCAAATCCGGATAGAACCCGAATCGGTGCTGATTGACATGAATCAAGACCTCTGTCAACTGCCTCGCAAACCGGAGTTTTTGCCGCATGTCCAACTCGGTTCCCTCAGCCTTGCTCCTAAGCAGCAAGTCCTTGAGGGATCCGCCCTCAAAATACTCCATCACGAAGCCTGCAACCCCCCTCTTGCCGCCAAACTTTGCCTTCTTCGTCACGAGAAAAAGCGGCCTTGGCACCAAGTTGGCATGGGGTCGGAGCGATAGAAGGGTCTTGATCTCGTTGTACATGTATCGCTGGTCTCTCAGCAACGATTTGAGCGCAACCACCCGGTCGCCCAATTGTCCTGGCAAGGTGACAAGACTGATTGCTTCGTGAATCTGCTTCTTGAAGCTGAGCTCACTCACATCGATGGTAGGGGGCCAGTCCTCCTCGTTCACCTTGTTACACCAGGCCTTCTTGAGCTGGTCGACGCTGCACATGTTCTGCTCAATGTCGTAATCAGGCAGCAGGTAAATAGTCATGTCTCGGGTGGAGGCGGCGATGTCAGCGATGATGATGCGGGAGCCAAAAGGAGCCGCCAGATAGTCTCGCTCAAAGCCCGGTACGGTAGGTGACCACTCTTCAAGAGTCTTGAGCAGAAACTTTGAGATGGGAAGCGAAAGAAGTTGGTCTCTGGGGGTGTACATGGCCTCCTCGGGTTTCAAGATGCTTCGAAGTTCGAGGGGGTACTCCTCAAAAGGTGGGAGCCAAACATCGATTCGGACTGGCTGCTTGTCTATGGCAAATAGGGGCAAGGCGAAGAAGCGTCTGCCGTCGATATCAACTCCATCGATTCTCCATTTCGGGTCGACTGAGGGCGTAAGACTGCGAATCAAGTCGTCTCGGTTCCAAGCTAGGTTTTGGCCTCTAGCGGTATCTTCATTCTCTGGTGATTTAGAGTGTTGCTCAACTGGCTTCTGCAGCTGGTAGACTGCCAGAGGGGTCAGAACGTCGATGACAACGGTGCTTGAGAGTTCCATGCTTTCTCCTGCGATGGTAGTGACCGGTCAATGATGCTGTCGAATGCAAATAAATCCATTGTATGCCAGGCTCCCAAACTCTCGTTTTAAGTAGGCAGTCAAGCCTTGGGCGGGGCCTCATCATCTTTCACTTTTCACTTTTCACAAATGTTATCTGGTCTTTAACTCCGAAACGCGCAACTGTAATACCAGCCAGGCCCAGAACACAAGCTCACTTACATGTTTGTGCATGTAACGCCAAGATCATGAGATTTCCACCACTCCGGCAGTCCTGTGATACCATGTCTCGTTGCAAAACTAGGGGACCGCATCACCACTATATCCTCACACTTTGACACACTTTTCAATGACGCCCTCGTGGGACCCCACTGTACTTGGACTGACTAATAGTGAGTAAGCACCCTAACTGCCCCGCATCTTACCCGGCCTCGGCAGGCAACCGGTCGATCCCCGGTCTATCATTTCCATCTCGGAGAAGGAATATGCCGCATCGCTCATACATACCTCTGTCGAACCGGTCACCAGCCCTACGCTAGTGCCGAGCAACCAGTCTCGTGGTAAACAGCCGTGTACGACGGCGTGGACGGGAAACCAGCACGACCAACATAGTGGGAGGACTCTGAGAACTACAATCGTACCCGACTATAATCCAAACTTCTATCCGCCCCCAACTCCCGAATACCAACTCACAAATGCCGAGCAAACCCGGCCACCAAGACACTCCCCCACCATCATCCAAGAAAATGAGACCCCAAGACCCCAAAATCGGGGGACACAACAATGCAAGCCCACGAACCACGCCCACATGTGAGATGGCTTGCTCCACCTACCCTTCCACAACACCCGCAGCCAGTCCTGTCCGCCCTCGGGACCGGACCGTCCTCTCACTGGCCGGCTCCCACTCATCAGCAGCGGTCCGATGAGAAAATGAGAGCACCCTTCATGTACACGCCCCTCCTCCTCCTAGGTTCTGCAGTCAGCGTGTCAAATCACGGGCATTTTCTCCACACGCTCACAAGTTCCTGTCCTTTTTGGGCACCTGAGATGAGACAGTGTGGGAGAAAACAGGTATAACAGCCGCAAATATTGGTCCCTTGCTGCAGATGACAGGGTTGCAGAAGTCCATGCCCCCTCTCCTTGGGTTTGCATAGGGCTAGATCACCGAGTCCCCATTCACACCTCTCGCCGTCCAAACACTCTTCGCTATCCCTCTCCGGATAGAATATTATGTACTAACGCCGCACTGTGTGCGATTATCTGGATTCTCTGTGATTTGTCGATTAGTGATTTTTGCTTTGCTGGCTACCTCTAGGTGTAGCCGCCAGATTTGTTGGCAAGCCTTCCATAGCGTCGTGATCTAGCAAGTGGCTTTGCATCCACATTGAATGGTGGGGGGTCTGCCCTAAAACCCGCTATCTGTTTTTCTGCCTCTTGGTACCAACGAAAATTCCCAAAAGAAACACCAGACCCCCGAGTCGTTTTCCCGATTGGGAGGCGCTGTCCAAAAAAGTAAATCATCGATTGTGATTCTGCTCAATGTCTCGGAAACCAAAGTTGCGTGCAAACCCCTGAATGCCAGGAAGACCAACTGCCAAAAGTGAAAAAACCATGGCTCAAAAAAAATAAAAAATGCGTAAAAAAAAGAACCCAAACCAAAAACAAGTATGGCTTTTGTCAAGCCTCCTGCGCTTCAACTCCGTGTCCCCAACGCCTGTTTTTTGCCCTTTGTCCCAGTCATCACAATCATTACCCATTAGATAGATGCGGCTCAAGAGGTAAGCCGCTCAGCCACGGCGAATTCGATACGGGGAGTGTCCACCAGATTCCACCTTTCGCCGAGACCATTGTCCCGGTCATAAATTCGAGAGTTGCCGTACTGGAGGTCCTCAGGGAGATCCCAAGCGAGCTCCTCGTTCTTGAGCCACATTCTGACGAGATAGCGAGGGTTCTCGACAGCGTCGGTGAATTCTTCTCGTGAGTGGAGAACCCCGTGGTTATTGATAAAGAGCAGGTCACCAGGCTCGGTGTTAATGCTTATCTGACCCTCGGTTGCGAACCTCTCCACAATTTCCAGGGCATTCTTTTGCTCCTGTGAGAGTACAGGAAGACCCGCCTTGCGCTTGACATCCTCCAGACCCAGCAGGGGTTCGCGAGCAAAGTTCATCATGACCTTTCCGTCGTGATGATACAGCAGAGGTCGAGTGCTGCAGGGGAAGAAGCTTCCCCGGCTGTCAAAAGGCCAGATGGGCTGCGCAAGGAGCTCGCAGAGTTCTGGATGCTCCTTTTGGAGCTTGTTATAGACGGTCCAGGTGGACGAAACAAGGGTGGCTCCGCCCTCCATGGCATTACTGCGCGACTGGAGAGCAAGAATGTCACAGAATGTGTCGGTGTGGAATGTCTAGATCAGAACAGGTCAGCGGCCAGCAGCTTCGACATATGGCCTGGCGTGACCTACAGAAGCACGAGACGAGTATCTAGTTGGGCGCTGGGACTGTGGTGTCTTTGACAGCTTGGCATTGCGAATATGCGCTTGTCTCTCGTTAGTTACGCGGGACAAAACTCAGAAGCACTCAACTTACACAGCATGTTGCCGTTCTCATCCTGCCTTCCCCGAGCACCGGCAATGTAGCTCGAAATCCCAAGGAAGATGATGATTTTGTCCTCGGGTGAGAACTCGCCGGGCTGCATATCCCGGATACCTCGGACAACAACAAAGCCTTTTCCGTTGTGAACATCCTCAGCAGCCTGCCTGAGCTTTGGGCCGAGAGTGGGAAGCGGGAAAGTGGTGGTAGAAACCTCGCTTCCAGAAAGGTCGAGCTCTTCTTTTTGTTAGCTAGAACCAGCTACAAGGCAGGAGGCATAACACGACGTACCGTTGAAGTGGGAGATGGCAGACCTGACCTCCTTAATCTCCCTGTCGTCGAGGGTGATAGTGTAGTCGGCGTCAGACTCAAAGGTTGAAGGGTTCCAGGCAAGGGGGCCGCAGATCTCGTTTGGCAGCTTGGGTATTTTGGTTGCATGGGCCAGCTCACCCTTCAGAGTCAGCGTCAAATCACCCCAGGCGGGGATATGCTCGGTATGTGAGAGGATGGTTTCGGCGCCCATTGTGAATGTTGTGGAAATAATAACGAATGAGTCCAGGCTGTTGCTGGTGATGCTCCGGAAGGAAAAAGGACATCCAGCAGCCCCTGAGCCATCTATATAGGCTCCTACAGCGCGTCTTGCAAAAGAGGTGGGTGCACGAAGCCGTGCGAATTTGTAACACGATGTGATGCGGCTCAAGATTCCGAGAAAGTCGCAACTCCGCAAAATGAGGGTCTTCCATGTCGGGTAAGGTAAGACAGCAGGAGGGGTCGACTGCACGCCTACCCAATAGCCCATGCCGGATTTAGGACGACGCCCCCCCTCCTCTTCGCGCGAGCACACTGCAGGTGATAAGAGCGGGGCTGCTTATTGGCGGAGTCTACATTTCGTGTGCTAATCGACCCGTTGGCTTCCCGTTGGTCTCGAACTCGACCCGAGCTGTCAAGTGAGGGGCTCTCGTTCAGCTCACACCCTGCTGGCCACACAACCAGGTCATCCACATTACCAAAACGAGACAAGCATGGGCAGAAATCAGGCCACTTTCAAGCCTCCATCTCGGCCGGCGGGGCATGTTCCAGCGTATCGCGAGGCGTCCAATCTGGGTCGAAGAGCTGGCTCGTATACCAATACTTCTTGTGATACTCGTCCGTGTGGTTGATGGCTTCAAAGACTGGGCCTGGTCACTGTCAGTGCTGTCCACAGAACACCAGCTGAGGGCTTGTCTTACCCTTTTTGACCACAATGTCGCGGCACTGCGCCATAAAATCGGTTTGTTCCTTATCCAGGCGCGCCATCCGACGCACTCGCGGGGCGTTCCAGTTAAATCCCTCTGTGAACAGCTGCTGGCCTTTGTAGCAGTAGTGGAAGTGAGCCAGAATCGTCTTCGCCCCCGAATTCGTGGCCCTGACGAGTGGCATGTCGAGGTACTTTACCTGTCAAAGCAGCCAGGCGGGTTAGCGCATTCATCGGAGCAAAGCGCGGCTCCCCGGGCCCGGGAGATGTGACTTACCCTGGCTTTCCTTCTGGACGCAAACTGCTGCTGGAAGAGCATCTGCATTTCGTAGTTTTGCAACAAGATGAACGAAGCCAGGAAGCTGATGAACCAATCATTGGGGCTGTGGACGTTGAACGTCGCTTGCAGTTCACGCAGCACGTCTTTTCGGAGAGGACTGAGGATGCGGTGGATGATGATGGATGCCACCTGGTAGTCTAGATACGGAGGCAGGGAATCGATGTCTTTGTAAAAGGGGTCCTGAGGATTCGACGCCTTGATGTCGTCGTCGGCCCATCCAGCCGCAGCCCAGCACCGCCACTTGGACTCGACAAATCGACAAGCCACCCACAGCTTGAGCGTCTTCCGAAGCATTTCATTCTGGTCACGGGCATTCATGTTAGTAACAAGACGAACCGATATACAGCCAACAACAACATACCGGGACAGGGAAGATGGATGCCCGGTAGGCAGCCTGAAAGATTCCCCAGACAAGGCCATCCGAGTCGTCAAGATAGGCGTCCATGTAGCGTGTGATGCCGCGATCAATGTATTCGTGGATTGATTGCACCACAGCTTCCGGGTCGGCCACGGCCCAGGGGACGGCATACATGGGCCTGTTTTTCAAATCCACATCTCCCGAGTTCAAGGGCGGCACGAACTGTCTCAACTCTACCTTGAAGCTCATGGATCCAATTTGCCCCAAGCAGAGATACTTGGATGGACCTGGCACCCATTCCCGCTCCAAGTGAAAATCGCCATAGTTGGGACCTATCATGGGGTGGTTTCTGTAAAAGGGCATGTAGTCGAGCCCAGTCCGGAAGAGTATGGTGTCTGTTACCATGTACCGCAGACATGGCAGCCGGCTCATGCGGACGGTTCTCTGTTGGCATGTCAAGCAAGGGCCGCGAGGGTTGCTGGGATCGGGAATGCACTAAAAAGTGTTAGTTCTCGAGAAAGGACAATGAAGTACTAAAAAAACTTGCCCTATTCCTTTGCATCCTACATCTGACACAGGCATGCACCTGTCGGGTGAGATGTGTGTCGGTCTTTTTGCTGCCTTCATACGGACTGCGCTTCTTCCGGACACGATGTGAGGAGCTCTCTGATACCGAGTGAGAGCTTGACCTGGAAGCTTTCGGCGCAAGAGCAGGGTAACGCTTCTCTCCCGAGCCCGAAGAAGGGGACATGGCCGAGGACTGCGAATCAGGTGGCGAAGGCACAACTGCCCAGTCTGTCGATGCGTCGTCCACAATGACAGGCTCTTCGCGTAGGTTGTCGCTCAATGATTCCGAGTCCAGTTGCATTGGGGTGGCCGAGACCGAAGAGCTCTGTTCATGACCAGGGCGATAGCGGACGTTGTCAAATTCAAAGCTGTCTCCAACCATCTCGAAATCCCAAATTCCCACGTCACAGTCATACTCTGAGCGCCGAGGGTTCAGAAGCTCCACCGTTGTCCCCTGGAGATGTGACACGGAAGTTTCCTGTGGCAGCTGAGCAAGATCGTCTTCAAACTCGAGGGATTCCAGGTCTATCTCCATAGGGGGTCGATAATGCTCATCCTGAAGGGGGTGAGCTTGGTACCAGGTCGAATGCCCGGCTTGCGGCTGTAAGGAATGAAGGGGGAGGGATTGCTGCTGCTGCTGGGTGGGTGTGGTGGCAGGCTCGGCCAGCTGGGTGCGGGCACGGCTCTGCTCAAGCAGCTCGTCCACAGTGAGATTCAAGAGGCCGGCGACACGCTGGATGTCCTCGAGGTCCTTGCCAGAAAAGTCCATGGTGAGGGCGGCCAAAAAGGCGGGTGATTGCTGGTCTGATGAAGGGAGCGAGGCGAGATGGTATCCAAGGAGGAAGTTGAGACTGTTGAGGGAGTTGATATCCTGATGCGGCTCTGGATAAGAAGGTCGGACCCTGCGCGGACCCTGGCCAGAATGGTGGTCGCGGGGGATGTGTAACGGACGCGGCCAATCATGGCCGGTCGGGAGAGCCCATCGAAACCGATCAACGAATGAGCCAACAGCAGAGCGTGTGCTAACCGGTGCAGAAAATCCAAACCGGCCGTCCACCACCCCCCAACACACACAGCCAATCGAGTCGCACATGGCCGCGACGTCGAAGCCGATTTTCTCTCAAAGACCTGGACTTGGGCTGTCTCCTGTCGTGCTGAGGTGTTGCAGCCCGAGGCGAGACTCGCTAGCGAGCTGGGGGCCGTTTGTTTAGCGGGTTTCGGGAGCTGGCGATCGGCAATTGGGACTGCCGACGCTTGTTGATCGGGGGCCTCCAGTGCCGTGGGTGTTGCATTCTCAGCGTGGCGATGTTCAGTACAGAGTCCTATCAAAACAGTTAGCAACCACCCCAAGTTCCTGAAATAGTGACAGACTCAAACCGACACATACACTTGGCGAACCTCCATTGTCCTCAGTCAATCATAATGCCATCCAGCTGAACAGGTCCCAGAATCTTGGTAGGATTAGCAACAGGCCACTATCTGGAATGCTTGGATCCCATCTCACCTTGGACTTTTGTTGGGAATGTACACCCTATGATCCGAGACACATCAGCTATTGATCGGTTCCAGCAGCTATATCTTCGCCAGAATCCCGCTGGTCCTTCCTGCACTGAACAATTGCCATGTTAGATTCCCGCCAATCATTATAGCATCCACGCCACTCACCTTCAGGAACAACTGGCAGCGAGCAAACTAATAATATGCAAGAGGCGACAAGTGTGATGTGTTGGGCTCGGCATGCACCAAAGGCAGATTCAATAACGGGAATAAGGCCTCCAAGAAACTCCAACTTGAAGTTGGTGGTAATTTGGTGAGGGTGGGTGGCAGGTATAGGTGAGTCTTTGAGATCACGGAGCAGTTGGTCGAGAAGCACACTTAAGCGTCTGGACGGCCATCCTCGAGCGAGGATAAGGCAGGGGAGTTATGAGATCCTGGGTCAGCACCCACGGGAGCCTCCAGGCACCCAACGCATCCAGATCTCCCAAAGTCGAAACGGTATGGCTGGCCGAGAATCACGAGTTCGGCACATGACTTTTGTCAACAAAGTCCATAATAGGAGATGCATGGCCTCTTTTCCATCCCTCGTACATTTGATGACGGAAATTTCCTTGGTTTACCAGATTTTCAGGACTCATAACCGCTCAGTGACGTACCGACTGGGAGGCTTATGCCATGCTGGGCCAGATCGGATTGACCCAACATCCAATCAGGGGAAGCTGCGCCCTCATAGCGGACTGTAACCGGCCAACGGCTCCTATGTTTGGCCACGAAAATCACCTTATTTCGACGATCACCCCTACGTCAGTTCTTCCTTCTCCCGTGGTTTCTTTTTCACTTCAAACAACAGCTCAGGCTTTCCTTCGCCATGAGTGGCTCCTCGCCGGCCCGGGAGCTGTTGCCGCTCTTCAGGGTCTATTCTGCCTTGCCGTCAGCACTGGTGCCTCAACATACACCTTCATACCTAGCATAAAGTACGATCAAAGTGGAGATGTCATCCAGCCCAGCCAAGTCCCCTCTTTGAATCCAAAGACGGAGGTTACCAGTGAGCTGGCTGTTGCCACCAATATGGGACGATAAATCAAACCCTATGCCATGGTTCCTGCCAGGGACCTTGATCGGCCCATATAGCCATCCAATCAAGGGACGTGGACAAAAGAACCGATGTCTGAATATGGTCACGTTGCGGGATACACCGAACATGATCTACAATTCGATATCCATTTGGGCTCCGACCCATCGGCACGGGTGCCCATCTTTCACCCTGCGCTTGTCGTTCACGGCTTCCCAATTCGGGAATCTACGTCGCTTCAAGATCCCGCGGGATAGCAGAGCAGCGTGTAGAGAAGCTGGAGTGTAGTTTTCAAGGGCTATCGAAGGTAACTATCCCATGGCAACTCAACTCGGAATTTTGGCATATATCACGGCGTGTGTGGCTGTAGCAAATTTCAGGTCGAAGCAAGCGCGGCATGTTTCTTTTTTTTTCTCTTTGCTTTTTCGTACCAAGATCATCATGTCAGATGCCAGCAACCAACATCGGCCGTCCAGTTCTTCACAAACACAAACAGACGGCTTTCTCATGATCCAACAGATGACCCAAACACCTCCCAGGGGCGCATATACGTCACTCATGAGATGCAATGGTGAGATGTTTGGTCACATCTCAAGACCTGCATCGAATGCTAACGAGGTTATCGTGTCTCAGAGTTTACTTGGTCCCATGGGGCAGTTGGAACATGCTCAGAATATACCCCTGAGCTTCACCTTAACTCTGAGCCAGTACGTAATCGTGCATCGAAGTTCCCAAGTTTCTTTTCAGCTGACATGTGCCACAGACAAGCAGATCGTCCAAAACACCATGGAGTCATCGTCGGACGTCAGCATCTGGTTAAAGAGAGCCTCGCACATGACAACCAATCATCTCGTGTCAAAATAATGCAAGTCTTGACATCTGAGATCAATTGACGTGCATTGTGCGTGCTGGGAATGTTCCGATGTTGTACACCCGATGGATTGTTGTCAAGGACCACGACATCTTGTGTTTCTGCAGTCCGATGGCCGGAGCGAGAAGCCTGGAAGAAATGCAATGGCGATCATCAGTAGTCCAGACCCTGATATCCGATGCGCCCAGGGTTTGATGGCTTGCAGTCGTTGCAGCCAATGGACGACAGCCAACCGTCGTGGGGGAAGCAAGCAGCGGCGGGACGAAAGAGCTTGACCTACGTCATAGCAGATCAGTGCTTAGCCTGCCAAGCCTCGAGTTTCCAAGGCAGGGCAAGTCCCACTCGGTTCACCAGATGAGGTCACCCAGCCTGCCGAAATGTGCGAAATTCGGTCTGAAGAAACCAAAATCCCATCTTGTCCCATCTCTACCCTCATCCCTTTCTTCCCATTTGCCTTCAACACCCCCCCCTTCCCCCCCTTTTTGCCTTTCCCCCCCCCAATTGCACATCACATCGTCATTGTCCTACCAATTCGACACGCTCCAACACTACCTTAGCATCTTACATACCACAGCCTCCAGCTACATTTACCCATCATCTCCCCATCCTTTTAGGATACCACTGATCATGTTCATGCCCACATCACTGCATGTCTTCACCCCACAGGCGGAGTAGTCCCCACAGTGCGCCAATCCATCATTATTATCGCCCAACATGGCTTCCCTCCAGCACAATCTCCGCCTGGCTACCGAGGCCGATCTCCCGGCCATGACAGAAGTCCTCAACGCAGCATCGCGCCAGGACCCCATCTACCCCTATCGGTTCCCCGATCGCCATCGCTATCCATCCGAGTTTGCTCTGCTCTGTCGCCAGAAATGCACCGAGTACTTAGCATCCAGTACCGTGGTCGTCTGCGAGATGCCGAGCGCCACCGATGCCGGGGCTATGCGGGTCGTTGCCTTTGCCGTCTGGGATACGCCGGCTTCGCAACACAGGGTCCAGGCCCACACCGGGAGCTTGGGTATGTCATTTTCTTCAGCTTATCCCATGTGCATATGTCCATTGTGGTTGTCTTAGACATCACGACACAGGAGAAGAAGAAAAGATCCTAACCGCAACCCATGTTACACAGAGCCGCTCCCCTCCCAACAACCATCCTCCCTCGGCGTTCCCATCACCATCGGCCACAAGGACAGAATGGACGCTTTTAAATCCGCCTGCGTTCGGTACAAGGCGTCCTTCTTCGATGCGAAATATAAAAGAGGACATGTCATGCTCAGGATCTTGCTTTGCCACCCCGACTACCAACGTCGGGGAGCAGGCAAGGCCTTGACAGAGTGGGGGATTCAGGAGGCACAGAGGTTGGGATTATACACCACTGTGTTTGCGAGCCCCATGGGACTTCGCCTGTACACCAAACTAGGCTTCACCGAGATCGGACGATTCAGAGTCGAGGTGGAAGGTGACGAGGAACATCTAGAGATCCCTGCGCTGGTCTTGAGCCCATCAGCCGGGATATGGGAGAGTGGGAGGAAAGCGACTTGTGGGATGGTTACGGGGGCGGGTTACAATGGTGTTTCGTCGACTGTTTGCGCGTGATTGCCGAGCAGCGTCTTGGTGGTGGGTGATTCCTTTTTGTCAGAGCAAGCGAGGCATATTTGGCGACATTTACACGGCGTGACACGGTTTCGAGTTGGATCTCGTTTTGTTCTTTTGTTCGAAGATCATCTTGGGGGTTATATATTCTTAAATGGCTGGCAGGCTGGCAAAAACATTACACATTGCGTGTTGGTTGCACAAAGAGGGGTGCGGCGGTTCGTTTGGTGAACCTTTACACTTGGTGTTTCATGATTATTGGGCATTTCTTTTCGTTATCGGAGCGGGCGGACACGTCTTACGCATACAGTTGTACAAAGCATTGCCGTCGCCATCCTTTTTCTACCATCCTGGAGGGAAGACTTGTTCTACTATTAGGGGTTGTGGAGATATGTGTTACAGATATGAGATCATTGCTTACATAGGTATCTTATGCATGAAGAATGGAAATAGATGGAGGCTCAAGTGTGGTGAGAACGATATGTATTTACTCTGTAGACAGGAACTTAGAGACTGCGATGAAATGATAAGGCCTTACAAAACAGCCAATCCACATTACAAATATCTTTCTAGACCATGTGACTAATTTGGAAAATTTCTTGATGATCTCAAGAGGCCTGTTAATATGTATTCAAGTATGACATTGTATTTGCACTCAACAATCTGATATGAAGATACCTTCCTCAGCTCTCTTGCCATAGCTTCATGACTTCTACTGGAAAGTGTAGACCAGCGTAGTTCCCATTAGCGACTGAAGCTACTCATCAGAAACAACTTGAAATGCAAACTCATTACCAGACTACCAACTTCGTACTTCCAACTCGGCCAAAATCTCCTATTACTTCATCACCCACATCATGTGATGCCAACCTGTTATTATCCTTCTCAAACACAAGCTCAGAGAGCTTCACACTTGAGAGACTTTAGCCATCCACACTGGGGTTGAAGCCGGGGACCGAGTTACCAGCAGCCTGTCTCAAATTGTCTGCAAAGTCCCTGTCACCCAGCTTGGGCCGGATGCCGCCGTCTTTGCTCCAGTTCTTGCCGTCCAGGACCTTGTTCCTCATGGCAACGCTGGGCCAGTGGTTCCAGCCGACCAGGCGGCCCAGGAACCATTGGCCGGTGTGGTTCTCGATCTTGTCGTCACCCGCATTGGCAGTGCGGAAGCTGTTTTGGTTTCATGTCAGTAGATTGTTCTCGATTTGGTTGGAAGAAAGAAAGGATCTTACTTGTGCGTTCCAGCACCCTCTTTGTGATAGACCATCTTGACTCTGGTGTCATCCTTGACCCGGAAACTGTTCGTCGCTCGGTCGTGCTTTCCGTGTCTTGCCCCAGAGACACGGCGGGGTCTGTCGTTCTGGACGAAGACAATGATGTTCTCCCACTCGTGGCGGTGGCCGCTGCCGCAGGCCCAGAGGTCCTTTTCGAAGTAGTACTCGTACATGATGGCGCACCAGCCGTTGTTGCACCGCATCCGGGAGTAGACGTTGTTGTTCTCGAGCCGGTTGAGCTCGCGGCAGTTGTGGTGAGGGCAGCCGCCTGTGCCGAGGCCGGGGTTGAGGTTGGAGGAACGGTCGACGGCCGAGGTGTAGTAGCAGCCGTCTTTGTCGAAGTCGATGACGGGCTGGAAGCGGTGCTCCATGGCGTGGGCGCCAATGGGGATGGAGCCGCGAATGTCGCGGGAGACGAGAACGGTGCCGTTGGGGGTGATGTCGTGGTCATTGTTGAGCTCGCCGACCAGCTCAGGAGAGGGAAGGGGGTTGGCGAGGGCCGTGAGGGTGCTGCCCAAGAGGGCGAGGGTGGACAAGAGCTGCATGTTTAGAGGAATGTTTTGTGAAAGAAGCTGAGATGTTGATGCTGATGATGTGACTCAAGAGCCGGACAGGAAGAGAACCTTTATATCTCAAAATTACCCATCTTGATGGCCCCTCCTGCTGACCTGGATACCCTCATCACATGTAAGGCTGCCTCTCACGGGTCCATTGCTCGGCATCATTTTGGAGACCCCACGACAGGCAACGGCATCCTTCTGTAAACTCTGCAAAGGCCTGAGAGGTGTCACCTCCTCACACACCATAGAAAAGGGAAAAAGAAAGGAGGGATGATAATATTAGGCTTCCAGTGTACCAAGCCTATGTCTCACTGAGCCTCCTCGACAGCTGCCCGTTTAAGATGGCCGGTCAGATCGGCGGCTGCCAAGACAGCAGCGCACCGCAGGCCATTCGACGATCTAGTACGACTGTGCCGCCGCCGACCAACAATACAGGCAGGAGAAAATGAAGTCTTCACGAAATGAGAGGCATTCGACGGCGACCGCCGCAGTCACTGCGTGTACCTGAATCACCACGATGGAATGCCAAGAACTATTTACGAATCACAATGTAGCCAGGAATGTCGGGATCCCAGATCGACGGGGGCTGATGTCCATCGTTGATGTTGTGACATTTATGGGATGCCCGCGTAGGCCCTCGCTGTGCTTGCGAGTAATTGTATGCACGCAAAATCCGCAATGTCTCGGCCGAAGCTATCAGATGAGAAAAGGCCGGTGGTGATGCCGAGTTGTCAGCTTTTAGGTTCGACGGCATTGTCCGCCTTCGCTCCTCCTGCAGAAATCTTTTCGAGGATTCAAAAGGGTCGATGTGGAAATAAGGTTATGCGTCTGTGAACCGTTCTCGTGGCCATATACCGAGCGGCGTGGTGAGCTTACTGTGGAATAGGTGGTGGCCAGTCACCCCCCAATATGACCCCTTTTCCAACTTGGTGTTCCTCATTTGAGCCATCCAGACATAAGGGTAAGTTTTTGTCCATAGGACATAAACAAATCACCTGGACGAATAGCTCAGGGGTAGAGCAACCGGCTGCAGTCCGGTAGGTCACGTGTTCAAATCACGTTTCGTCCTATCCTTTTATGATTTTCTAAATAAACTACTGGTGTTATTTTCGAAAACTTATTCTCAGTTGCGCTCAGTACTTTTTTTCTCCTTCTTAGTCTAGGGTCCTCAATGAGCAGACATTAGGGTTTGTTAGTACAGAGTCAATGTAGCGTGCCTAGCTAGGTACATCCTGCCATTCCAAATTCCAATATTTTTGACCAAAACCCTCCCCACATTTCGCCCGGACAATATTGGAATTTCACCAAGCATGGCAATAAGATATCCATGCCATGGCAGGCTGTTTTTTCCGGACAAGGAGAGTCACAGGCTTTTCGATCTGCTACAGGTTTCGCTTCACCGCATCAGCACGGCCACGAATCAAAAGTGACGATGGCCAAAATAGGCGATATCGGAATCCTCACAGGATGACAAGGCACAGAAATGGAATTTTGCCTTCCCCGCAAAGTCCATACGCGGCAGTTGGAATATGCGGTTGTGCATGGTTCAGATGGAAATTTGGGGTGACATGTGGAGGCGCAGTCTATCGGCTGTGTGTCCTGGCACACAGCTAGGACTCTCACGGAATGACATGCTTCCTGTATTGTGACGCAATAATTAGTAGCGAGGCAGAGTGCCAGTGAGTACCTAGTTCCGTGTCCCACGCTGCGAGTCGTGGCTTGTGCTACAGCACGGTCGGCGTCTCCATGTTTAACTAGGTATCTTGGTTATAATTCTGTAACGTATCTAACAACGTGTTCCAGAGTCGGTTCAGGCTGCGGGCGTCAAGATGCCGCCGCTCTACCAAGGATGCTGGTCGAATCTCAACCGCCCGGAAATGGATGATGGTAATCATGATGTGGGTATAATGCAAACAAACCGCCCCAAAAAAATAAAAAGAACAGATTAGACACGCTATATGCCGCTTCTGTTCTTTCCCTTCATTCTTCTTCGTTCCTCCATGTACTCCTCATACGCGAAGACGTCGTCCTCGGCTATTGTTGGGACCGCCGTCCTGATCTCTGGCATAACTGTGCCCTCGTCACTGTCTTGACTCTGCGGGGGCCCATATGGGTTGTCGTACGGGCGAACCCAGGCCTGCGATTACGGTGTCAGCCAGGAGAAGTAGGGGCTTCAAAGTCGATGATGCTTACCCCTTGGTTTCGCGGGGCCTCCGCCGTCCCCATTGGGGGTGGCGCATAGCGGCCTTCTTTCATACCCCCGGCTCCCCCATACCCCGTGTAAACCCCAGAGGCATAAGGCTCGTAGTATGCCATTTCTGGTGATGTCGGATACCCTATCGAAACGGACCCATAACTCCGACTCGAGTCGCCTTGCAGGGACATGGCCTGTACAAACTGGGCACTCAAGAGGTCCCCCGGATCACTTTCCTCCTCGCCAAAATCCTCAAACTCTCCGCTGTCGATGATGTCCAGCTGTTTCTTTGCCGACGGTCGCTTCTTGGGGTCGTGACTGGCCATGGCGCGAATGGGTTCGTAGCCTGCTGTTTTTGAAATCGAAATGATCCATTTGTGCAGGTCGGGGGCGCGAAGTCGGGAGCAAGCTGCTCGGAAGTCAGAATTTCGCATCCAGACAATCGTGGCAAACAATGACCATATGTCGACTTTGGTTGTCTGTTTCTTTCTGTAGCAAATCTCAGGGGCCATAAAAGGTTCCGTGCCAGCCGCAGTGATGGCCCTCTCGGGATCATTGGAGAGCCCGAAATCGCCCAAGCAAAACCGATAGTCTCCATTCTCGTCAAAGTCGAACAGGATATTGTCCGGTTTGACATCGCGATGCACAACGTCATTGTCGGCGAGGCAGTTGAGGGCTAGTAGAATCTGGTACAGAACTTGGTTTGAGAGCTCCCATCGATCTTCTTCTGTCTGGATCGTCTCGCAAAGGTCCTTGAGATTTCCTTTTTTCAGAGGCATAAAGATTTCGCCCCAGTTGTCCTTTTCACCGCCGCCTGCCGAGTCAAGAATCCGCAAAATATGTGGCTGTTGCATGCACGTTAGCTGCGCCATTCTGCAGAGGGACAACTGGGGAGTGCGTACATGTTGTCTCAAGGCCTTCTTCTTCAGGTTGTCAACTTCTCGGGTGGCGAATGTCAAGTGCTTGCCGGTCAAGTTGTGAAACTTCTTGACAGCAATCATCTGTCCCGTCTCGGCATCTAGCGCCGAGTAAACCGTACCGTATGAGCCACCGCCCAATTTCTCATGTTGAACGTAACGTTTTATTCTGGATTCTTGCGGCCCTACAAAGTAGGGTTCGTCTTTGTGAAAGTGATACATCCCCTCAGATTGCCATTGTATCTCGAACTGACACCACTTGGTGTTGTTGCTGCCCGAAGCGAACGCGACGTGAGTATTGATACCCCGAGCAACCAAGACGGATCTCGGTGAAGATTCGCTCCGAAATTTGACAGTATAACCCCAGCTATTTGGAGCGCCAAATGGCTTCACCGAGCTCGTACTAGAATAATCCCAAAGCAGAACCGCCCCTGTCTCCGGCACAAGCTGGAAAGAAGCATGAAGGTGAGAGATGTGCGGTAATCCCCTGCGGGGTCGAGGTTCAGAGATGTGGATGTCGGGCGGGTCGATATTGGGACCAGGACGACCCAAAGTGTAGACTGTCTTCTCGGGGCTCGATAGATTTACTAGCAGACCGACTGGATTGTTATCTTGGTCGTAGTGCAGGTGTTCATAGTTGGCGCTGAGTGAGGTGGCATAACGGGCAGCGTCGTCGATGGGAGCGAGGACGAAGATCGGCCCGGTAGAAGAATAGGAGCCGTCGTCCATCATAGGATCAAGAGAATGCGGGGCCGGGTCGGTAGTAGTGTGAGCGATGATTTATCTGTTGCCATGTATACATATATTTCCTCTCCTCCCAAAAGTCCAGTCTCACGGTGAAGATTTGGCTACCATAGGGTCTGGTCCAGGGGACAAAATAACGTTTGAACGGGCGGAGTTTGACGCCAAAGAGGAAGTTGAATGGCAGAAGTGGTGGTTGCCGGAGAGAGGGGTGGTCTGGGCATCATTGGAGCTAAATCTGTGGCATAGGCAGGTCGAGAGCTCACATGGTCTCGGGATGCGGGGGCAGCCGCAGGACAAAAAGGCCCCCTTGGCCGCCCCCCCCTTCCTCTCGACTGATGCAGCCCGTTCTTTGCGAATAGTCGCAAATGATAACGACGCAGCCGAAAAGCTGCCCATTGGCCACTGGCCTTCCCCCAGGCGGATCGATGCCGTCGACGCTGGCACTGAACAGGGACTGGGCAGGCTCACTGCGGCTCTGGCCAATGAACATGATCCAGCGGCGCCATTTAGGCGTCAAACTGAGCCCAAATGCAACGTCTGTATTGTGAAGTTTGGAATTTCGAGATCTGTGCGAGTATGAGCCACATGCGAAGAAAGCCAGTAGCAGACGGCACAAGCATGCGATCACCTTCATATTGAGGTAGGAAGGTCATCCCTTAGATATGACGGCACATGATGCATCTTGTCCTTAATGAGTTCGGCGAACACACTGCTACGGCCCTGCGGCACTGAAGCCGGGCTGCGTACAGGAGGCTACGTCGGGTTGTACAGATCAGAGGCAGAAAAAGAGGTCGGTCATGGATGTAAAATGGAATTTCAAAATGGCCGATGCGGATCCAGCCTTGATGAATTCCAGTTTGTACCATCTTCTCGAAGGCGCTTGGGCCACCTGAGGTGGGAGATCGTCAATGGGTCCACAGAAGCGGGTCAAGGCCACCACCGCCGACCAAGCGCTGATTCCGTCATCCCCCCGTCTCGGCAATCTTTCGCCGCTGTCCGCTGTAATTTTTCCATATCGACACCCATTGCGCCAACACCACCACACAAGACCAACCTACCGACTATTGCTCACAAGAATTGACAGACAAACCTCAACATGTCACGCCTATTTTCTCTTGGTCCCTTCATCCTCCGGCCTCTCCGCGCCTCATCCATAATCACCCCCATCGCAACGCGCACCTACGCCGCCTCTTTCCTCCAATCCTCTCCCTCTCCACCCCGTCTTCCAGCAGACCAGCAAGCCGAGTTTGAGCGCCTCCAACGAGCCGCCGAAGCCGCCCTCTCCTCCCACAACCAGGTCCCCGCCGACCAGCCCCTCTCGACGTCAAGACACGTCTCCTCCCCCTCTACCGACCCTGCCCAGCAACCAGCAGAAGCAAAGACTGCCCAGCCAGAAGAAGAGCCGACCTTTAGCGGTGGCATCAGGAAGGGTGCCCCTCCCGAGTTTGAAGGAGATGTCAACCCCAAGACGGGCGAAGTGGGCGGACCAAAGAACGAGCCTCTGAGATGGGGTGACAAGGGTGATTGGAGCTACAATGGGAGGGTGACGGATTTCTAAAAGGAATGGAGCAGAGGAAGGTGTCATTTCTTGTATCAACAGTCTGGACAACAAAAGCGCTGCCTTCATGAGAGAGCAAGCCAGTAATCAAGAACTAAAGGCCATACACAACACACTGCAACGCTTGATCCAACTGACTACCTTAGGTATCTATCTAACACGCTGCGAGACGAAACCACTTTAAGCAATCCTCAAAACACTTCGAACTCTGGCCACAAGCTTCGCCCAAACAGTCCCAGCAACACTGACTTGGATATCTTTCTACACGGTGGGCTCAGGGGCGGCTGTTTCCACCGGGACTACAGACACATCTGTCCCAGATTCTGTCGCCTCCACAGCCGCCGGTGCCTTTTCTGTCACAGAAACCCCATTTTCTGCCAGTCCTGTCGTCGTACCCTCGCTCGCACTCTTGCTGCCGGTGTCTCCGCCCTGCTGCCCATTCACAACTTCCTTTGCTCCTTGCTGCGTTTTCGAATCATCCACTTCCATTTCCTCCGCGTTGCGTTGCGGTTGGTTCTCCTTGTCCACTTCGCTGGGCGCCTTGCTGACGGGTCCTTGCCGCTCCGACCCTGCCGCACTGCCGTTACTCGTCGCCTTGGCCCATGCAGGGGTCAGCTCGATCTCTCGCAGCGCCTTTCGTATCCTTTCGCGTCGTGCTTTGCCCCTGAGCCTGTTCTGCGACTCACCCCCGTTGGTGAGCCACCTGATTTCGGTGATCATGTAGCTGATTCCGTCGTGTGTGGCATTGATCCGTGGCCTGCCGTCGTCGGCGGATGCGAGTGAGCCGCCAAATTCTCGACTCTTGATGCCGAATCGCGTTGTGGAAGCGTACTTCTCCAGTCGGGGCAGAATCACAAGCCTGACGTGTAGGTCGCGGTTTTCAGGCACTGCCATGGGACCTGTCTTGGGCGGAGCGTCGAGAACAATGAGGTTGGACGGAGTGGGTGTGGATGAACGCCCGTCGGTAGCAGCCTGTCGCCTGGTTTCCTCCCGCACGTCAGATATGCTGTAGCCTTGGTCGAGGTTGAGAAGGCTGATGTTGACATCCCTATGCCACTCGCCCCTAATCCACCCGCCATGAATGCAGGCGGCAATCACATCTGAATCGTCCGTGTATACCTCTGTCCCCCACAACGCTCTCGTCCGCGTAATTTCCTCGCGAACGTCGCTGCTCAGATGCTCTTTTCCGATCTTGACCGTGAGCGTACAATTGAACTTGTCTCGTATCATGTCAAAAGGCAGTGGCTCCATGGTGGACTTGAACGGGGTTCGTGGTGGTCTCCCTGTCTGGGGGTCCTGGGCCCGAGCCGGTTGGAGACGTGGCTTGTAGACAACATCTCCGAGGTGTGTGCGCGGGTAATCCGCCACCGCCTCCAGCACGGCTTTTGACGAGATGATTTGTTTCGGCTTAGGAAGAACGACAGGAGACGGGCTCCGGGGTGGCGGGACAGCTTTGGCTTGGGCCGGTCTAGGGGCTGCGTGATGGTGGTGGTGATGGGCGTTCGGAAGTTCTCTTCCGAGGGCAGAGGTCGGGGAAGGGACAGGAGTAGAGCCCTTTAGGTGTTTGAAGGGGGCGTTGGCGGCACTGGCAGGGGATCCTGTCTGGTCCATACCATGATGGTGATGGTGGTGATGATGACTGCCGACGTTAGATGCTTGACCTGGGAAGCCTGGGGCATGGACATACTGATGATGGTGGTGCGCATGCGTCTTTGCCTTCTTGGCACGGCCACCCACTGGGGTCGACCTGCCTGTGCTACCCTCTTCGTCTCGAAGATCCTCCTCCTTCAACTTCCTCCTCTTCCCACGTCCAGGCTTCGCCATCTCCACAACCGGTTCGTGCAGGGGACCGTCTGGCTCCTCGCGGCGGAGCAATCCCATGGCATTGAAGGGAAGCTGCGCACCTGTGGGAACAGGGCTGGAGATGGCACCCACACCGCTACCAATACCTGAAAACATGCGACCAAACTCGCTCTTGATGCCTGGTTCTCCGGCTGGACCCGCCAGCTGGGGCTGGGCTCCTTGCACCGCTTGCGGCAATGGTGAGATGCGGCCCTTTCTGTTGATTTCCTGGATCCCTAGTAAATTTCGCTGGTTTCCATGTGGCGTATTGAGCTCCTCTATGCTCCGGTTACGAGGAGAGTCGTACATAGGTGGACCACCCACCCCGCCGTACGCGACAGACGGAGGTGGAACGGCTTGGTCCTCACGACTTCGTGGTGGGAGCTGTTGCGGGTGTGGCTGGCGGTCCATGTGCATGTGGTTCATGCGCTGGCGGTCCGGTGAGTCGTAAGACTGGGGATGTACAGGTCCAGGTGGGGGGATGGCGTTTTGGTGAGGGGGCATTGGATGGCGTTCCACATATTGGTGAGGGCCGTTGTTGTAGTGCGGTCCGGAGGCAGGAGGGTACTCTTGGTGTCTCGGAGGTCCATGATGCATGGCAGGGTCGTAGGGAGCTCGCGCTGGCTCGTACCCAGGCCTTGGCCAGTGATTACCCTGTTCCCGCGGTTCTGGAGGGCGACCGTAACCCTGCTGAGCCCGTTGTTCCATCTGCCGCGCATATTCTTGCGGATGCATGCCATGTGGTGGTCGTCCTGGATCGCCACCGGACATGGCCCTCTCTCGCCGCTCTCTTTCCCGAAACTCCATATCCCGCTCATGACGCTCCCTCTCCTGCCTTTCCCTTTCATGTCGCTCCCTATCCGGCATGAACCGCTGTTCTTCATACTTGAGCACTCTGATCGGACGCTCGGGGTTGTATTCCTCGGCCGGAGCTGGCCGTAGTTGTTCTTCTCTGTGTCCATACAATTCATTAGGCGGTCTGGTTACTTCCATTCGGGGATGTCCAACAGGCTGGAACGATTTCGGCTGGCTGTTGGGCCGAGGAGGCACGCTCGTGTTTGGCATTCGTGGTGGTTCCCTAGGATCCCTTCCTTGCTCGTTGAGCGACATCGGTGGCCCGCCTCTTGGAGGATAGGCCTGTGGGGTGCCATAGCGTTGTACCTCTGGCGTCGAGTTGTAGGCCTGAGGAGATGCTCCGGCCGGCGCTCTTGGATCGCGGCCATCGTACATGCGATGATGTTCTGGAGTTTGTGGTCGTCGAAATGGCACGTATTCTGGCGGTGCAGCTTGATGCATTCGAGGAGACGCATGAACAGGTTGTTGATTGTAGCCAGGACCAGGACCAGGACCAGGACCGGGACCGGGACCGGGACCAGAACCAGGGCCGGAGCCGGGGCCGGGACCATTTGGAGGTGGTCCAGGCGCGTACTGTGAGGGCTCCCTGTTGGCGAGCATCGAAGAGATGGACATGCTGCTTCCAGGCTGACCGGTCCTCGTCAGTGATTCCAACGCGGGTAGTTCACGTCCTCGAGGAAAAGCGGATGGGGGTCCAACTTGGACAGGGGGAGGGCGCGGTGCTGGTGGACCATAAGGGCCTCCCATTTGATGTACGCCTGGTCCTCCTTGCTGCTGCTGCTGTCCCTGCTGTTGTGGCGGCGAGGATGGTGGCGGCGGCATCGCGCGAGTCATGGCTGGACCTGAAGCTATCGAGGAGGTGCTCGGATGTCGCGAGTGTGTCGACGGCGGCATCGGGCCGGGACCAGGCTCGGGACCACCATACTGTCTCGCGCCCGGGTAATAGGGAGGCGGATCGGAGGGTTTGCGCGCGTGCATTTCGGAGTAGGGGGGGCCGGTGGGCTGCGGAGGATGGGAGGGATGGGGCGCGGGATGGGACGGCGGATGTGGTTGAGGGCCGTGAGACGATGGATGCGATGATGGTGCGGGTGGATACGGAGGTTGCGATGTCGCTGGGTTCGCGTTTGCTGGCGGGAATGACGGTCGTGTAAAGGGCGAGGCGGCAGCGTTCCGCGAGAAGGGGTGCTGTGGTGGTGGTGGTGGTTGTCTTGGGTCCATGGCGCGCTGTGAGCTCGATCGAGGAACAATGACGGAGTATCTGTTGAATTTTCTTGGGCCGTTTCGTTGGTCACCTCAGCCTCTCACAAGGGAGAGCTTGCGCCGGCTGGCAGCTCTCTCGGGATCCAAGGTGCAGCTTATGCAGGTAGGTGAGGTGGCCCCCGTGTTGGACATTAGCAGACAAACAAGGCCAGACACAATCTCTCTCTCGGTCGGCAGCGAGGGTGAGGAGAATGAATGGATGGACGAGGATGGAGAAATGCACCGGACCAGGCATAAATTTTGCGCCCTTGTCCTGTTTCTGGTGCTTCTGGGGAAAGATGCGTGACCACCCGACCCCCGACCTGCAGATTTCGGTTCCGCACGGGCTGCTTTGGAGAGATGGCCCAAGCTTGTCGCATCCCATCGGTGCTGATTGGCGGGCGCGCCGCAGCCAAAAAGAGGGACGCGATGAAAAAGCCTACTGGTGCTCTCTCCACCCAAGGATCCCGCCTGGGCGCTAGCGCATTGGAGGGTTGGACGCCAGGGGTCCCCGTCCTGGCCCCCGTCTTGTGCTGCCAAACCGCGATCGACGATAGTTTTTTTTTTTTCTTTGGTCTGGCACAGCACCTACACACTCTTCACAGTTCAAGCAATTCGACTGTGAGATATCTCTATTCTTTGGCGAGCCACCTCGTCTTTTTAGTTCACGTCACTAATATTGCAGGTGTAGATTGTGTATGGAGCTACGATAAGTGTGAGAGTCTGGTCTGGATCAAAGAAGTGGAGTGCTTTTGGCTAGGTTGGGGCGGTGTACGAGTAGCTGATGCAACACCAAGAGCTGGGGAAGCTTTTGCTCGGCGCGGGCCATCATCGCATCACCACCACCACCCACCACCTTGACAAACAGGCCCAATCTTGGCACCCTGAAACAGAAGATCAGGGCAACAGTCAATAAAGAAACATTTAATCCCAAGAAAATCTCTCCAAAAGCCCTCTCTTCTCATTTGTTGCCCACACTCTCATCTCGTGCTCATGATCAGGTATCATGCAGCACAACAACCACCAAAACAAGACTTTGCATCATGACCTGCCTCGACCGGCCTCCATACATGTACACATCCTCGCGCCGCCTTGCCGCCTTGCATGAAATAAACAGCCCAATACCACCACGCTGCTTCCCGCTGGTTATTCCCATCAATCATGAACCACCAAAATTGAAAGAATCTGTCAAATGTCAATTTGAGCCCAACGATAAAGTGGAGTCAGCGCCCCCCTACCCTCCGGCACATCTCCCCCTGAAGCCGGTGCCGCGGTCAACCAACCAGGACTCCATTTTTAGCCACCGTTGACTTTGGTGACAGCCTCAAACTCAAAGACGCCGATCAACGGGCAATGCAGCCACCCTCCCGCCCACACATTCCACTCACACGTCATCCAAGCCCGTTACACAAACCTGAGGGATGCACATGCAGATGGACCCAGATTGCCCCTCACGTCTCTTTCAAAGTGAGCGACTCAATCCCTCATTAACTCTACAACTAAACTATTAATTACCCACTAACACTGCCCTTCCCCTCTTGCTCTAGGCATTGGCAACCCCCGGGGCCGCCAGCTGCAACAGTCTTCCAAACTTGGGTGTGCCCAACCCCGTCACCGGATCCCAACCCACCGTGGCATTCCAGGACGCGCCGCCGTACCCCAGCTCCTTACGCCTTCGGCACCCGACTCCAGCCCCGGCAACCACATCGGTGAAAGCATCCGAATTGTTGTACAACCACGGGTTCAAGAACCCCAGCGACGGCAACCCCAGTGTATATCTCGCCGCGTTCAACAGGCCCACAATCCCGGCCACCACCGGCGCCGAAGCGCTCGTGCCTGACAGCAGCGAATTGTATCCCTTGTCAATGACATTGAAGTTGGACCCCTGAGCTGAGATGTCCGGTATGGCCCTGCCGCGGGGGTCAAAGTAGGGCGCATACGTGTCTCCAATCGTTCGCAGGTACGGCTCCACGGCCGTCCTCTGCCACTGCGGTCTTGAGTGATACATGCTGAAGCCGCCAGATGAGAAGCTGATGGCTTTCTCGGGGTTGGTGAGGTACGTGGCCCCCACCGAGGTGACATAGGGGCAGCCGGCGGGGAAGGTTGGCTCAAAGAAGGTCGCATTGTCCGTGCTACGGATGCAATGCGTGCCTGGACCCGAGTCCCCCGACGCAAAGATGACCGAGACACCACGTCCTCCGAGCTGCATGAACATGTTGCAGACCTTGACGGCGTAGTCACGGGGAATCGACTGTTCCTCTTCGCCGTACGAGACCGAGACGACCTTGGGTATCTTGTCGTCGGTCTGGTTGAGGAGGTAGGTAAGCCATTCGAGATAAGGCTCGTTGGTGCCCGGGGGCTTGGGCTGGGTCTTGGTGGGGATCAGGGGACCGCGGCCGCCCGTGCTGTATTGGAGGATGGGAGCAGGGTGGCTGACTGCGTGGATGTACTGGACATCGAGGTTTGCTTCACCTGTGCGGGCAAGATACGTATGTGAGTCGGCAAGCACTTTGAGAAACGGCCATGGTACTACTCACCACTGTCACGCCAGCTATTTTGATCATCCAAACCGCCGTTAACCAGCTCGACAGTGAAGTTCTGCCCCTGCGCTTCTGGAATATACCTGCTCTGAAACGTCTGGAAGTCGTCATAGCGGGCGTACTGCTCCAAAAACGAAGCAAATGCAATCGTGTTCTCAATCGAATCTGTGGGTTTGTACTTGATGTCGTACAGCCACTTGAGACAATCCGGGGTGATGGTAAGGTTGCAGTTTGCTTGGCCGGCGGCGGCAAGCTTGATCTTATTGGCAGCATTGGCATCAAGATGGTGCATCTCGAAGACGGTGGACCGTTTGGCAACAGGCTGGCCGAACCGAGTGGTGGGCTGCACCAGATCAATGTGTGGTGCCACCTCATCTGGCACCGAGTAGGCAAGTGTCCGCAGCTTGAGCTCGATGTTGTTCTCGACGTTCCGATACCAGGCAAAATCCGTCTTGAGAAGATGGCTGGCGTTTTCGACCGTGGTGCTGAAGGTAACCCAGTCATTGTCGGCAACCGCAGTCTGGATGTTGTGATCCTCGAGCCAACGGGTGACGGCGAGAGTGGCTGACCGGGAGGGAGTTGTGTAGGACCTGAGCTCATCGCGGGTTAGGTGTCTGCCGTATTTGGGATGTCCGGGAGTCGAGATATCGAGGACGGCTTGTTCCAGGGCTTCAGCTCGCTGCTGTTTGAGGGCAATGCGAAGAGATACCGTCTCTTCTGGCAACGCTGGACGGACTGATTCCCACCCCCTCGGGACAGCTGCAAGACTATCCATCACACGGGCCGAAGCCGCCGAGGCCACAGCGGCCACAAACAGAAAAGAGCGTATCATGTTCGAGGCAGCTGATGTATCAAGGGATTGGCTCGTCCCGGACGGTCTGACGAGGGCGTTCTTATACCTATTGTGGCATCTGTGGAGTTGCGTTGAAGTGGCAGGAGCACGTGTCAACACTGTGCAGCATCGCACATGCGTAGGCATTGGCGGGTGTCACTCGGCTCTTGCTACATGTTGCCGCTTCTTTTTTTGGACGGAAGCCGCCATTTCTCCCAGGAGGAAGAAAAAAAGAGTTCGCGTCAAGCGCATTCCGTTATGGCGGTCGTGGGCTCGAGCCAAGCGCTCGCCGGCATGTCCCTCAATCAATAAGTGCCTTCCTGGCGGGATGAACTGGCTCGCCGTCAGCGGTGTGTCAGGGCGGCTTCAAAGATTTACTTGATAGATGTTCGAGATGTTCGAATTCCTTGTTAACAACGCTTTCTTCCAAAGTCTACTCAGAATTTCTTGGAGGCCCTCATCTCCAATAATCGTCCATGACCCCCGCGGAGCCTGGAAACTTCAGAGGCGGCTCCCTTCTCTGGCAGGGCGGCTCTCAGCAGAAATGAATCTTGTCTTGGCATTATTCTTGTGTCATGCCAACAGTCCAAACCTGTGTCACGGAATCATCCCATCCATTCCTCCTCCAGCCGCCCGTTACCCGTCAATCTTCACAATTCACACAGAAAAGTGCTCAAATGGTCAGAATCATCATCATGCTTCATAGTTCATAGCTCATGCCGCCAAAGAATAAACCGAAACAAAAACATGGGGTACTCCAAGCGCTCCCAAACTCCACTGTGCATACGGCCGCAAGAAAGAAAACAATCCTTTTACACACCCCTCAAAACCTTCACACCGCCCGGTTGACCCTTTCTTCCCTCGACTCTGTGGCTCCCAGCCCGTTGACGCCGTCGGCCTTCTTTTCTTCATCAACCACCCGGCTAGGCCTGCCGCTTGGTACAGCGGTGGTCCGGTCATCCAAATCATCAACTCCGCTGGCATGCTGAGCCCCGTCGTTGTGGAAGAAGTCTTCGTCTCTATTCATGCGTGTGACATATCCGGGGGGCATCCACTTCTTGGACGTCCAGGGCTTCAGATCGGGTTGGCTGTACATCGTGTCGACGTTCTCCAGACTGAGACTGACCGACTCGTAGAGGAAGAAGTACACCAGCAGTGCGCCCGCGATGTTGGTGGCGACAAACACAAAACCGTAGGCATACCCAATGCCATCGGTTGCAAGGGGCGTGAGGAAGGAAATCATAACTGAGAACAATGTCAGCATCGTGTCTTTGGGTAAGGAGGCCGAGTACTCACAATTTCCAAGCCAGTTGCCAGCAGTGGCCAAGGAGGCCTGCTTGGCACGGGTGCGCAGAGGGAAGGTTTCACCGATGACGACCCAGCAGATCGGCCCCCACGTGACAGCGAAGGAGGCAATAAACATGGCGGCCGACACGATCATGAGGATACCTGAAGTCCGGTTGTTCTCGGGATCCAACGCAGTGCCCATCGAGGCAAACACAGCGAGCCACGCCGCCTGCCAAATTGCGCCGATGAGCAGAGGCCACCGACGACCGTACTTTTCGACGACATATAGGCCATAAAAGGTGCAGGCCACATTGACAGCGCCCAAAATGAGCTGTGTTTGGATTGGATCTTCAATGCCAGCCGACTCGAAGATGGTGGCGCCATAATAGAAGAAGTAGTTGACGCCGGTCCACTGCTGAAGGAAATGGAGCGAGATGCCGAGAATCGTACGGTACACCTGCTTGGGCACACCATTGGGCTTTGGCACAAAACACTCGGCCCAGGACCCGACGCCAACAGCACGCTCCTTTTCAAGAATTCCCTTCATCTCCACCATATCGTCCTCGACAAGCTGGTGTTGAGGGTCGTTCTTCATGCCACGAAGACGCGCCAGTGACAGACGAGCTTCGTCCCACCTGGATCTGGCGGCAAGCCATCTTGGGGATTCGGGAACCAACAAGATACCTAGACCGAGGGGCAAGGAAAAGGCGATGCCCAGCCCAATGACAATCCTCCACGAAGCGGACTGGTCCTCAATCTCCCTTACGCCATAGTTGACAAGGTTGGCGATGAGGATACCGAACGTGATCATGAGCTGGTACGAGGCGACAACGGCACCACGAATCTCTCGGGGTGAGCACTCGGACTGGAACATGGGAACACCGACAGAGAGGTTGCCGACGCCCAAGCCGGCCACGAAGCGGCCCATCATCATGTGGACCCAGTGGTTCATGGCGGTGATTTGAATGATGTTGCCGATGATGAAAACACCGACACCGAACGTGAGACTCTTTCTACGGCCCCACCAGTCGGCAGTGCTGCATAGAGAATCAGTTAGGCATACTGGTGCTTTTTGATTTTGCAACCGACAGAACTTACTAAGAAGCGCTCAAGGCTCCCAAGAGTGTACCGATACTCATCAACGAGACGAGCAGGGACTGAATGATGGGCTGAAAGTCTCGGCCCTCCGGCGTGTCGACCTGACCGAAGCGATCTTTGAAGTCTCGGAACAGCAGCATGCCCGAGATCTGGCCGGTATCATAGCCAAAAAGAAAGCCGCCGATCGAGGTGATGGCCCCGAGGATCAGGGCCTCAACACCACAGTCGGCGCCATTGACGCGTATGGACCTTGGAGGATTATCAGTATAGGTAGCCTATCGAGAGATGGATTGATGAAACTCGAGACTCACTTCTTTCCGAGCATCTTGGCAGCTCAGCTCGTCGTTCTGGTCGTCAGTTCACCACTAGTTCTTTCACCACAGAAGAAAAACACAGATTCTTGGTGTGGGTGAGAGATCACCAAAAGTGGAACACAGAATTACTTTCTCGAAAATGTCTTTGGAGCCGCTGGCGCGGATCCTCATGAATATATCCATCACTTGAGACAGGCTGACCCAAAAGGGTTGACGATCGTACTCTTCCCCGATGATGTCACGGGCTTACCGCCGCAGATGGTGGTATTCATCATCCATCAGCGGCAGCACCATGCACGCACTCTACTATGCGGCAAAGCGGCATTGGGGTGCTTGACCTGAGTGAAAATTGAAAGGGGCCGAATAGAATGGAGAAAAGCCACGGCATCATGCCAAAGATTGGGGGTTGCATGGGGAGAAACAAGGGACTTGAGGATCATCATCCACCAGCCCAAGGGAAGCAAAAGGAGGAATGTTTGGTGGTTTGGATGGGATGTCGTCCAATCGGACCCCACCTCTCTACCCTTCACCCCTGTCGGTGACGCAATATTGCGGGGCTGCCGTCCCCACAAGAAATCCCTGGGGTGCAGCGCCCACCTAGCGCCTGGGCGTCCGTCAGCTGGGACGAGAGCCTTGAGACTGGACAAAGAGAGGGCAAGTACGGAGTAGATGAGGGCGTCATATCAGGTCATGAGACTTTTTTCTTTTTGTGGTGGTGGTTGGCCCTGTTGCCGGAGGATTCGTTGAGGTTCGATCAACCAGGACTGATGCTTCGTACATAGCACCCAGCTTGGGAATATATTCAATGGTTGCAGAAAGAGACTCTCAAACCCCGTAACGCTCTTCCCTGCGCAAGATCTTGGGTCTTTTTAGCCAAATCATCTTCGCAGAGAAGAATGTAGCAAAGAGCAGGCATGTGGCAGACTGCCGGGGGGCAACGAGTCTCCAGAATGATCAACGCCCGGGTTAGGGTTGCTACCCACGCTACTGTCACGACAGCATCCGGACTTTTTGATCTCCAGCTTTGATACTTGCCAACAAGCGTTATTGTCGGTGTGGAATCACCACGGCTGGGTGTCTCGCAATGCGCACTCAATTTTGGTCTTTCGGTTGGCCCTTTTGGTCGTAGTCTTCAAACACTAACATGGGCGCTAGTATCGGCGTAGAGTCACCACCGTTGTCACCCTGCATTTCATATGAGCAGTTCTCAACATAAAAAAGCTGACAAGCCCAAGGCTTTTGGAGTTCACACACCAATAGTTGCTTGAGGCTCAACAGCACACCACCACCAAAAATCCAGACAAGATGGCTGAGCTCACCAACGACAACCCCAATAGACCGCTCTTTTTCTACTTGACGGGTGCTGCCTACGGCGAGTTCTCTCAGTGGTACAGCTGCCACTTTAGCGTTTCCGTCGACGAAATCTACTCTGTAACTACCAAACCACCCCCAGGCGACATCGATGGAGCCCAAAAACTAGAGTTCAAGACCGCCGAACAGTTCATGATGTACCTCAAAGCGGTGCAGTTCGAGGACCTCGCCATCGCAAAGAAGATCCTGGCGACATCCGACCCAAAGGCGCAAAAGAGACTGGGAAGACAAATAAAAGGCTTCAACGATGCTGAATGGGATCAGATCAAGCAGGATGTGGTGGTGAGAGGGAACCTGGCCAAGTTTGGGCAGAACGAAAGACTTCGAGGAGTGTTATTGGGGACAGGCGTTAGAGAGTTGGTCGAGGCAGCAAGCAACGACCGGATCTGGGGAATTGGCTTCACTGAGAAGCAAGTGGTGGAGGGGCCGGTGGATAGGGAGTGGTGGGGGGAGAACAGACTGGGGAAGGCCTTGATGGAGGCTAGAAGAAGGCTGAGGGGGGAGGACAAGGTGCTGGGCTGAGGAGTAGTAGAGCAGAGAAGAAATGACCATGACCCGCCCCGTTGTCTCGGACTTGAACTGTTACAGATCAGCATCATGTGAAGAAACCATCTGTTGCTGGTTACCACGCCGCGGGAGTGCTAAAAGACGGCGTGGGAGCGCAACGCGTTGGTTCCAGGTTGAAAATGCGGAAATGGTGTCTTTGGTGGTTGGAATGCGAGTTTTATCGGGCCAAGAACCGAGCACTGGAGCAGGCTGCCTAAGGTTTCGTCCCATTTCCTGGACTTGCACTAACAAATTCAACCCCTCTTGAGAAACTTTTGCCGCCCACCGTAAGCCCAGCACCAGACACGTCAGGGCATCACCCGACATTCAGCATCACTCCACGAAGCCGACCAGCTCCTATCTTTTCGGTCAACATTGCCAGGGTAATTGCCAGAGGGGATCACTACGAATTGATTGCTGAATATATCATGCCATCAATCTTGACCTTCTTTCTCTTCCCCCTCTTTACCATGTGTTCACTACCTACCTGTTCAGGGCATCTCGGGACCCATCTACGCTATCTGCGACGGACAGCAATTTGATGCACCAACCGACGGTGGGCAATTTTGTTTCCCAACAGCATCCAGCATCACAGCTTTGGAGTAATCAAGGTATGGAAAAATCCAGTTCTCTGCTTGCTGAATATTATACTGACCTGCTTGTTTCCCCAACCAGACCCAGGGCTCCTCTGTCCCCTGCCTCGAGTGAGCAGATAATAAGCTGCCTATCCGCCGATGCCGAATTTTAGGGTCTGCTTGCCAGCTCCTGTCGCCCACCCGCCCACAGCGGTGGCTCTCCGCCCCGTCGTTCCCCCACACTTTGCTCCCGCCTTGCCATCAACACTTGTCTGCGAACTTCGTGGCCTGCTCAACATGTTGACGGTGGGCATGACCAAGAAGGCGCAGTCCTCGCAGCGAAGATGCTACGGACATTGAGGGCTTGCGACATCGCAACAAAAGACACCACGAGCAGACCCATTTTGAGCGACTCGCCACCCGCCAAAGCCCGCCACCCCCTGGCTAATGCCACTGGACATTTCCTCCAACGGCCGTTTTACGAAAGAGTTCCTCTGCGGCGCTGAGAACCCTGGTATTGTTAGGGCAGTCCACTGGAAAGAAAGACAACAAACAAATCACGTTACTGGACGGCACATCACGACACGCCATGACAACCAACAAGCTCAACGCAACAAGCGTCGCATACACATGTACGCGACATGGTGAACAAGATTCCTAGGAAGCAAGTCCTTCAATTTTCCTTAATTTGCCTGTACGAGGACTTGGCTCCGCTATCACTCCTCCACTTCGCTGTCTTGCTGGAAAAAGCAGACGGCCCAGTGAGGCTTTGTTGAGGAAGAGCGCAAAATTGCTCCCGAAAAAAAGTCCATGACTCCCCTTTGCTTTTCTTGCTAAGCCCCAAGCTGCGGCTGCCGGGTCGTCGGTAAGATATCAGTGATGGATATGCTGAAAAAACCGATCTCCGTCCAATGACAGCAAAGCTTGCAAAGGTTTACAACCCCACCTCTACTCAGACATTTCCCCGCCCATCCGGGCCCGATGAGTGAGCAAAGTTGCTCCGAAAAGGTTTCAACTGCTCCAAAGGAGCCAGGAGGAAACACGCCGCCATTTGCCATCTCATTCCTCTACTCCCCGCCATGGTGCGACGGTGAATCATGGCCACAATGTTGGCCGTCTCAAAGCTCTGGTGGTAACCGTGAGCAAGAGAACCCATCGCGCATGACCACAACGTGCTGTGACGTTGCCGGCGACCCAAGACCGTGGAAGTTAATAATATGGTACAGACAAATATTCCTACAGGCCAAAAGGCTAAAGAGACCTTGGCGACAACGGTTGGTTAAGTGGCAAACACAAACGGGGGGGTAGCGCTGATGAGGGATGGCAGGACAGGGAGCTGGTTGACTGTGTGGCCGAAGGCTAGGTAACCAAGATCACACGCTTCGGCGGAGATCGGGGTGGCCAAGTCAAGTACCAAGATGAAAATAAAAGGCCAGGTCCGTCGACACATGATGTGGATGCTGGAGAAACCCAAGAAGAGGTAACATGGCGATAGGTATGATGGTAGAGTGGTTGGCCATGTGTCACACTGAACAAGTGACGGCGCTCTTTAGTCCTCTTCGGAATCGACTTCGTCCTCACTGTCGGCATTGACCGCCGTGGGAGGCTCGGCTGAGGCCCTGCCTGTTCCCTCAATCGACTCCATTGGCTCCTGACTGCCGGATTGGTTGCGGTTAGCTTGTGCTCTCAATTCGTTGAGCTGCTGAATGCGGCGCTCCTGCTCCGACTTGCTCATGGGCTTGTTCTTCTTGGACTTGGACGCCGCCGACGCAGCGCCCGACTTGGACTTGGCATTGCTGTTGGAGTGGTGATGGTCCGCCGCCTGGCCCCAAGTCTTGTCCACTACCTTCTTCTCCCTCTCGACCTTCAAGTGTGGGTGGGCCTTGATTATTATTTCGTAGAGCCTGACCAGGGCCTCCTCGGAGACTTGCTCAATATCAAGTTCCAATTCGCCCGACTCATTCTCTCCCTGTCCCGTGTCCCTCTTGATTAGCTCGATGGCCCGCTCCAAGGGCACACCGTCCAGCTCGCTCAGATGCTCGGTGATAACAGCCTTCTCAGCCTCACTGATCTTCTTCTTAGGAGGCGGTCTCTTGGGGCCCTTCTTAACAGCTCCCGCGGCATGATGGCCACCCCCGCCCGCTCCTCCTGCGGCAGCGGCCTTCTTGGTGACGCCGCCAAGGTGCTGGTGCGTCTTCTTGGACTTGGCAGGCTTGTTTGGCTTTGCCGGTTTGACGGCGGCAGTCAGCTCCTTGAGGTTGTTCCTCTCTCGGATCAGTTGCTTCTGCAAAGTGCTGATGATGGAGTGAGAAATGTCAACATCCTCTTCGCTTGCCGATCCAGTGTTGATCATCTCGGACAGCTTCTTTTGCTCGTCATCGAGTCGTTTCTGGATGCTGGTGATCTTGGTTTGGGCCTTAGTGATCTCCTCGGATTGCTCTGGCTCCGGTTCCGTGTCCGAGGGCTCGTCGTCGGACTCGTCTTTGACCCGCGGGCTGGCTGTGTTGATCACTTCGGGAGGGGCGTTGCGGGCGAGCCACTCATCCTTACGATTCATCTCGGCGCGAAAGAGACTCTGCAGCTTGTAGCCGGCAATGGTGACGGGATGGTCGTCTCCATTGAAGGCCTTGGCGTTCTTAACGATCAGGTCAAAGTCTCGTTCAACGTCCTTGGCCGAAGCGTACTCGCCAGAATGCAGCTTGTTGGCCATGGTGGAAAGGTCCATGGGCTTCTTGACGACCTTGTAATATGTGGGGATTTGCAGAGCGACGACGTCGACGGGTTGAAGGAAGGCGCCGTTGCAATCGTAATACTTGGTCTTCCTCAGCTCGGTGAGAACTTCATCGCAGAACCGAAGCTCGGGGGGGAGCTTCTTCTTGCGCTTGTCGGTAAAGACATCTCTTGGCTGAGGTGGCTTGACGGGGCGCTTGGCGCGGCTGTCAACCTTGGTCGAGTCGCGCCGAATGAGCGGCATACCGTTGTTGCCGGGAGGGATGGCAAAAGCAGGGTTCTCGACAGCGGGCTTGGGGGCTGGGGCCGCCGGTTTTGGGGGACGGGGCGTGGCGGTGGAAGACTGGTGGACGGCAGAGCGGGGTTCGGCATGGCGGATATTGTGATGCTTGATGCTGTCCTTCTTGTCGGGGCGGGCAGGTTCAGCGGCAGGGACCTTGGAGAGACGGTCGAGAATAGCAGAACGGCAGCCCTTGGCTTGCACAGTCACTTCGTGAGCCTCGCCGTTGAAGCTGACGGCGTTTTCCACCAACAGATTCAAGTCCCGTTTGAACTCGCCAAGATTCTTGTAGCTCTGCCCGTCCCCACGCAAGCGTCTCTCCATGGCCGAAATATCAATAGGATTGGCAATCCGTGCGGAGTAATCAGGCCAGAGCATGGGCCACAGATGCTGAACCGATTGCCGAAAGTTGCCGCCCACCTTGGTTTTTTTGACACCTGCAAGAACTTGACGAATTTGCCGGTTCTGCCAATCTGTGATGGGATTGTCGTTGAGAGAATCGTCATTGAGATACTTGGGTCTTCCGTTCGCAGCCTGCGCGGGTGTGGCCCGGGGAGCTGACTGGCGGTCGACATCCATGCGATCTTGGGGGTTGACATTGTTCTTCGCCTCGATGGAATGATCAACCTTGGTGCGCTTGGCAACTGGTTCATCCTCACTGTCGATATCCCGTTCACGCGACACCTTGGCAGACGCAGCCAGGTCAGACATGCTGGTATCGGCCGTCGCGCTTGGAGGAGATGCCTTGGAGGGCGACGCTGGAGCTGGATCCTTCTCGATGCTCGGCTTCACGTCCGGGACAGTTGCGAAAACAGGCGTCTCTTGAGTGCTCTCGGCGGTCACCTGCGCATCTGCCATCACCACATCTTCCTCCTTATCGGTAGCTGGGGGGGTAGGGGCCGTCTTGGTCATGGGAGATACCGAAGTGGACATGGCTTTGGTCGGAGCCTCGTTCTTTGCGTCAGATGTGATCAGGGCGTCAGGCGTGGGCGGCTTGGCTGGCTGGTCTTCTTTCGATGGAGCCGCAGATTGTGTGTCGGGAGCGACTTCGGCTGGAAGCTCGATTTGTGTCTCGGCTTGCTTCACCTCGGCAGCTGGACTTGGTGGTGCATCCGGCATTTCTGTGTCGGGTGGAGTCGCGACGTCCATCTTTACGGGCTCGGCGTCCTTGGGCGCCTCCTTTGCATCTGTGGGAACGTCTGGGATTGGTTTGTCACTGGCATCGGCCGACTCGCTTTTCAGTGCACTGTTTGTTGAGAAAGCTTCTTGGTTGTGGCTTTTTTTGGAGTCGGTCTCGTCCTTTTCGGTGTGGTTTGGGGCTTCGGGGGAAGTGTGGCTAGAAGCAAAGCTGTCAGCTTCCAGTCTGACATGCAAACCTTGATGCGACTCCGAAGGAAGGAGCCAATGCCGCAACATACCCATTCACTTCGGCGCCGCCATTGCGCGCATCCTTCTCGAGCTCCAGCGAGCTGGCGACAGGCTTTTCGCCAACAACCGCGCCTTCTGATTGCTGAGTGGCCATAACTGCCATTCGGGATTTGGGGATTTCTGGATTCAGGAACGACGCGACATGAAATCGGCTAGGTCAAGGAGTCGTTGAATTAGCAACGCATGGCCGAGTCAAAGCGTATCGAAGCGGCGCGTCGGGGGACAAGTTGAGAGACAAGTCGTTTGATGAAATAAATGGGATGGTTTATTGTATTGGAGCTGATAGGTTGTCCAAATTGCGACGGCGAGATGTCGACGACGACGTGGATGGTGGAAGACACACGATTGGGCGCGCGGCGGGGAGTGGGCAAGGTGGATGGGGACGTGCACACGCGTTGGATCGCGAACCCCAAAAGATAAAAAGCGAAGGAGAAAATTGGCAACCACTCACAGTTTGGCGAAAAAAGTCGGCCGGGGTAAAGGCTGAGAATTATAGGCTTGGGGTTGCTAGCCTTGCCAGAGAGTGTTGCTCGGAGGTGGAAAAACTCGAGCCGGGGAGGGTGGCCTTTTGATGGTCGGTGGCTGGGGATGCTTTGGCGGGCGCTGGTTGGTCAGTTTGGGGGGGGTTCGGCGTGGTTTTGTACCGCGACCTTTTTTTCGAAATTTCTGGGTGAAAACACATGTCAGTCCCGGTCGGCAGCTCGGGGCTATTTATCACAGCTGCCTAGCTCAGCACGAAGGGAGGGGATCCGCCTCTGACTGGCTTGATTGGTCTTATCGATGCGGCTCGCCTGTTTCTGATTGGCCACATCCGAGCTATAGTGGACCGTGCGCACACGAGACCGGGGGCACAAAGTGTCTTCTGTGCGAACCCAGCTCTTGAATTTTCTCCTGCCACCAACCCCTCGACGAGGCCACCGCAATACCAACATCAATACTTCAGCAGCAAATGCAAACATTATTATCCCTATTCATCACGTTCTGGTAGAATATCCATACAGTTGTGCCCTAGTAGGGCAAAATGCGATAACAATACGCAGCAGAGCCGAACGAGACACGCCGGATGCGACGGGCAACATACACAAAGGAGTGGAAAGGGGGATACCTACACTTACACCAGACTATAGGCCCAGCAACTTCCAATCCGACGCTTTCGGCTCCCTCACCAGGATGGACCAACACCACGGCAATATCTCGTTATCTCAACGGCTCTCGATGGATGGAATCTTGATTTCTCGTACCTACCATCCTGGCCATGGCGAAAAGAAGATGGCAACTGCGACCAGAGGCGACAGGCTGAAACAGCTGCGGTGCTGGGTCGCAAATGGCGCTAAGTGAACAGGGATACGCGATAATGACGCGAATGCAGTGACCCAGCAAAACAGGTCACCAACATTAATTTCTGAAGGTGAAATAAATGACTAGACGCGTTCCAGGCATGATCTGATAGTTTGTGTGTTGCTGGTGAGGTTTTGATGCATCCTTTGATGGAATGTCGAAAAGATGAATTCGGGATTTGGGGTTGGGCATTCTATCGTCCGTGCCGCCACGCCAACTCTCTTTCAATTGAGTGACTCCAAACCCTTCGTCGCGTTGATAAGCTTGATCATAGGTACACAGTAGAATGTCCGTTGCTCTCTTTTGTTTGCCCACCAGGCAGCAGTGACGCCCTCATAAAGTAGACTGGCAGAACTCGGTGCCCAACTGACACCGTGCCCTTCAGTTGCACCAGCCACAGCTACATCTCTGAAATGCGTGTGGCTGAGTGAAGCTCACCAATCTGTCAAGTACACACGGACCATCTAAGCTGCACCAGAACCCCACATTCAATGCTGGGCGTGCCAAGCGGAGATCCGCAAAAAAGTTTTGGTTACAGTTTGGATTTTTTGCCTGCGGTTTCAATCGCAGCAAACCGCCAAAGCAAATAATCCAACCTTTGAGGCCACTCGTCTGGGCCCTTCCATTGAACCAAAGTCCTCCACTGGTATATCAAGCTGTATCGAGCTCCCCATTGGCCGCTTTCAGTCACCCAAGTACTCCAGATCGCAAGCCATGTCAACCAAGAGAAAAGTCGCGACCATCGCGGCTCCAGTCGTCAGGGCCAGCGCAAAGGCACGCTCCAGGGCCAAAATCGACGAAACCAGAGCCGCCGTGTCCACCGGCTTGTCCAAGCAGCCTGACGAACCCATCGAGCTCTCAAGTGACGACGAGGATGTGAAGGATCAGCAGCAGATCGAACAAGTGGCCGAGGAGACAACACAAGGAGATGTCGACATGGACATGGACATGGGCGGCGATGTGGATGATGCGGAGCCTGCTGCTCCGGCTGCTTTTGGCGATATTGTGCGCGGCAACTCGACGGTCGATGTAGTAGCCTCTCTTGCTGCTGACACTGCTGGCCCTTCTTCGCGCTCCGATTTGCACCAGAGGCAAGCCGGCCTCATCAACGCCGCCTCGCTCGGCACCGTTATCAACCAAGCCCTCCGAACCAACGATGCGCAGCTCCTCGAGTTGTGCCTCCAGACTAGCGACCTCAAAATTGTAGAGAACACAATCAATCGCATGGACTCGGCCCTTGCTCTCGAACTCCTTTCCAGGCTTGCCTCCCGCATGCACCGTCGCCCCGGCCGTGCCATGAACCTGATGAGCTGGATGAAGTTCACCATGATTGCCCACGGTGGCGCCCTTGTTACACAGCCAGATTTGACTGCCCGGTTAGCCGAGCTCAGTCGTGTTTTGGAGGAGCGCGCGAGGGGTCTGCCAGCGCTGTTGGCGCTTCGAGGCAAGTTGGAGATGCTGGACGCTCAGCTGAAGTTTAGGAAATCTGCCAAGCTGGCCGGTGGCAACCGCGATCGTCTCGAAGGAAAGGATGAGCTGAGCGAGTCAGAGGACGAGGATCAAGATGAGGCCCAAGTGGTCTACGTAGAGGGCCAGGAAAGCACCAAGGCGCTCACAAACGGTGGTCCGAGAGCGGGGCCTGCTGATGACGAGGACGAGTTCCCCATCAATCACAGTGCTCTGCCGGATTCTGATGAGGACGATGATGAGGAAGAGGACGAGGACGAGGACGAGGAGGATCTGGCGGCCATCGAGTCTCTTGACGAAGACGAGGTTGACCACGATGACGTTGATGAGGAGGAGGAGGATGATAGCGAGGGTGAGGATGCTGGGCCGCCAGCCAAAGTCCAGAGAACATTGAGGAGCAGAAAATAGAGTGGTTGGTTAGAGTGGTAGCATATCCTCCAGGCGTTAGTTTACATGTTAATACAGATACCTAAAGTCCATGTAACGAAACGTCTTTGCTCTTTATGCTACTAGATGTGGCCTCTGCGTATTTTATCAGCCTCCGTCTTGATTATCATTATCATTACCGCTTCGATCCTCATCATCACTCAACCATGTAGTTCCCCAGGTCTTTCCCTTGTATCATTATTCGCTGCCAGACCCCTATCTTCGACTCCCCCCAGGTGTGCCAGTACCCCCATTGCTGCCACGACTGCTGACCTCCCAATAAGATCCCAGCCCTGGCCCAATCTTTCCTTGTTCTAACCCTGGCGCATCCTCCGATGTAGAGTAAACGGACCCTCGAGATGATGCCGACGAGGCAAATGGATACACATACACCCGCTTCCAGTCCCAGTCCAGGCTTTCCACTACGCTCTTGGCCTCTCGCCTGTTGTCCCGTCTGTCTTGCTGGTAGCCGAACCCCAATGACTCCATCTCTAGCCTCTCTCGAACGACGTCAAGAGCACTGGGGCTCAGAGGTATTCCCTGTTGTTCTTGGCCGGTTCTTTTGGAGTTAGAAAAGGGGAAGGAAAGCGGTGTTCGGGCGCGTTTGGGTGTTTGGAGCGTGGCTTGGCTTGTTGGGCTGCTGATGAGGTGTTGATTGCTGGGGCGTGTGGTTAACCCAGAATGGGCATTGATACCGAGTGGCGACTGTTTTTTCCTGTTCCTGAGGCAGAAAAGATACACGGCGAGACTGAGCAGGAGGAAGAAGAGAAGGGCAGAGCCTGTTATGATACCAGCTTGGGCCCCGGTGCTGAGAGTTGGGCTGCTGCTTGATAGCGATTCGGAGGGATTTGCCGCTGCTACCGAGGTAGATAGAGGTGTTTTCTCTACGTTTAAAGATCGTGTATCTTCATATCCTAACTGTGTCGCGGACTGTGTCGATGGTTGTTAGTTGAAAGGCAACACAAGCGCCGACCCACTTACCCCTGAAGGCTTGGCGATTGTCCCTGAGGTTATCAATGGAGGAGGATCATAACGAACATGTCTGGTATTTGAAGCATCCTGTGAAAGCCCCGGGCATAGGTGAAGAAGCCATAAAATAGCTAGTTGCGATATTCGGCCCATTGTTGTCCCTTTTGGCGAGAGCTGACTTTTAGTTCGTGGTGATTATGGTGTTTAGATGACTCGGCAGTAACATTGAGGAGAGCTTTGAAAAGGGTAGCATCACTGATTTTGTCCAGAGGGAAAATCCAAGACCACAACATCTGAAAAGGATGGGGACTCATTCTTCAATAGCCCTCCACCGCCACCTCCACCTCCTGAAATGGGCGCTCAAGGACGTATTTCTCCTGCAATTACCGTGGGATATTTTATTTCTAGACGTGCATTGTCACTGACTGGTTCGAGCTCACGGCTTTTCCAGCACGACTTGGCACCCCCACGGCAATTGACTGCCTCTGTGTGGCCCCTGAGAGAAGAAATGTCAAAATAGTGGCGCAATCCGACACACCAATCACCGTGAGGCATCCAAGCTCGAGAAGGCCGCTGGGCCAAGTTGAGACACTGCAGCACAGCCAGCGCCAAAGTCTGCAGCTCGGGAATTACACAGTCTCAAACGCTCGGTGCGACAGTTCTCACGGCTGACTTTCTGGTATCACTCTATCCAACCAATGATCTACCTATCATCACGGCGGCCATCTCTTTAAGCCACACATATCCATACCAAACGGGCTAGGTAAATGACACTAGAAAGAACCTGAAAGTCAAAAAAGCAATACATTAGCCCAAGCCCTTTCAAAGACAGCCAACAGGCTCAAAAGATACCTAGGCCAAAGGCCCTATGGGATAACTAAGAGACCATTATCTGTTTGAGAAGGTCTAAATCCACAGCGCTACACGTTTTACTTCAGACGGCGGGCAAACATAGTAACTGGCACGGCAGGCCATCCAACCACCTTTCGCTAACAAGATGACCAAAGAACGTCAAACTCCACCATTGGACCCTCCACCCATGACTGTTTGTAGGTGGCCTCACTCCCTTCTCCCAAGTAACCATCATCTACTGCTAGCTTGGCCCACAAATCTACCTCAATCACAGGCTGAGAATATGCACCCGGACAGCTCGCCACCCCCAACTCCGCATCATCCTTCTCCATAGGCTTTAGATGCACAGAAAGCGCAAATGTACCATTGTACCCGCTTGCTCTCTGTCCATACACATTCTTGATCACCCTTCCATCAGTCTGCATCTTCCTGACTTGCTCGTCAAGATACGCAACTTCTACCCCAATCTCCTTCAGCACTGTGCCTTTTTCTCGTGTAAGGTGTCCAGAGACGAATGTGTGGAACACTGAGAATGCAAACCCGTACGGCATGTACTCAAAGGGAAGCCGTGCCCGGCATGATGTGTATCCAGTTGAGGAGTTTTGTCCTTCAAGATAGGCCCTGAAATCAGGAAAGAAAAGCGCCTGGCCAGAGAGTACAGTACGGCATGTTGATGGTGTGGAGGTGGTGGATGAGAGGTCTAGCCAATCAAGGATGTTGGGAGACGGCTGGGCAAAAGTAAGAGGTATTGCAGCAGCTAGAATTATTAACAAAGGGCGTCTGTATATCATTGTGGCTCTCCTTAAGAGTTCTAGGCATGTGAGGAATTCAAATGTAGGATTTCTTGCAAGGTTGGTCTGTTTTCTCTGAATTTGGGATGTTCTGATGAGTGCCTGTATGCATCGGAGCAATCCTGGTAAGGATTACAACATGAAGGCTGGACAGGCTAAATCGAGAAGAATCAAACGGGCCGGATTTGCAGCGTATTCGACCACTTGATCATTCTCCAGTGTGGCAATAGCCGAGATTTCTGCCAAAAGCTTTCGTGGGACAGGATTGGGGAGCCTTATGCCTAGAGATGATATTTAAAGTCCAACTCCCAGTCACCAGTCTTTACCCTTCTCTTGTCTTCCACTTTTCCACTGGCAATCTGCTCCTTGAGCAAGTTGCACCGTCTAATGTACAACCAGTGAATCAGGATTAGTAGTTGAGCCAGGCCCAGAGCGCTGACCGAAAAGATGTTGCCCAAGAGATACGGTGAAGTCCGGTAAATTTGGCCTGCCACGATGCCAGCTGTGTTGCCGATGGTCTGTTGGAATCCAATCGAAGCTGCCCGGCGATAATGGGGTGCGACGTTTACATTGAGCCACGTGAGATTGAGTCCAGGACCACTGTACACTGCAATTGCGCACAGAAACGTGCCAAAGAATTTGACGGCATTACTTGTCGGGCAGATGATGAGAATGTAACCGACGATGCCAAAGACGTTGGCAAAGGCAATGAACGGGCCTCGGATGCACAGATGGTCGGAAACAAATGCCAGGGTCAAAAAGCACGCTCCTCCGAGAATGTAAACCGGGATAGTGAGGTACTGAGCTTCGATGCTGCTATGGCCCATACTGGTGATGATGGAAGGGAGAAACGTGCTAAAACCGTACAAAAGTATGTCCTGGCAGAATTGAATGGCTCCGCTTTCGCTAAGTTAGAACTGTGTTCAGGACATGAATAGGGGTTGGTAAGGGAAAGAAAAGGGGCTTTACCTGATCCACAATTTGAAATCCTTCAAAGCTATTCTGATCTCTTCCCAACTGAACTCCTCACTGCCCATATACTGTGCCCTCTGCTTTGCTCGTATCTGCATCATTTCCCTTTCTCTCTCGTTCAAGAAGTAGGCGTTGGTGGGATCGTTTGGCAAGCCAAACCAAATCAACAAGCCTATGAGGATGCTGAAGATGCCTTCTATGATGTAGACCCATCTCCAACCAGCATATCCCCCTATGCCGTCCATTTTCAGGAGCAAGTATGCCAACAACCCCCCAAACGCGCCCGACAATGCCGCACAAACAAACAGATACGAGACCCTGCGAGCTTGTTCTTCTCGTTTGTAAACCATGGTCAGATACAGATTTAAGCCGGGGAAGAGGCCGCCTTCACATGCTCCTAGTATTAACCTTGCAGCATACAGCCCCCCGATATCTGT
Organism: Podospora pseudocomata; assembly: GCF_035222375.1. Classification (NCBI taxonomy): domain Eukaryota; kingdom Fungi; phylum Ascomycota; class Sordariomycetes; order Sordariales; family Podosporaceae; genus Podospora; species Podospora pseudocomata. The sequence continues at coordinate 4,070,122 of NC_085887.1, read as the reverse complement.
GATGAAACCAGAGAAAATAGTAGTCAAGCTCCAGACCACGCAGAGGCCTGTCAACACAACTCTTGGAGTGAGTTTCTTGAGTAGGATAGCCCAGGGTGATTCGAATGCGACATATGTTGCGTAAAAAATGGACACTGCGGTCGAAAACTCGACATCAGATGCGCCGATATCCTCCGGCATCCCCGCCACTTTGACATTGCCGATATTGGTGCGGTCAAGGAAGCAAGAAAGATAGACCAGCATGATGATTGGAACGAAAACAGCATCTAGCTTCAAGAGCAGCCGCTTTTCTTCGTGGCGGTCGAGGGTGGGGATGGCTTCTGATACATGATTGCCGGTGTCGGATAGAGTTGGAGATGCTGGCTTCTCCCCGTCAGAGCCCATGCTGCTTGCATTTCATGTCAAATTCGTCGTGGAGTTTTTGCCTTGGAAAAGCTTAGCTTCGAATGCTGCGACGAGATTAGACAAATAGCACAGTCCAAAGCTTGCAAGGTAGGTAGGCAAGGTTGTTTTTCCCTTTTTTTTATTTAAAAAAAAGGTTCGACGGCGTGGCAAGGTGCATGTGATGATATCATCTACAGGTGGTGCCGATCCTACCTCATCTTACCCCTCGGCGTGATACAACGAGGCTCTGCGGTTCCAAAAACACGCACAGCAGGCCATGATCGGTAGGTGGGACAAGATAATGTCGTTCCATGGTACCACTATTGAAACCGAGCGAATATGGCCAACAGTGCGATAAACGAAAAAAACATCGGTAGGCAAGCAGAAGTGTATTCATTCTTCTTCGAGGCTTTGTTCCAATGAAGCGAACCCATGTGCAATCCCGCGCAACCCGTAACTCCAGAACAATTCTTGGACCTTTGCAAAATCAGAGTTGAGTCTGAGCTTGGCCCAGCAAGACAGCCTAGGAAAAACGGCCATCATCCCATTTGCTACAGAATTCCGTGCTGTAGCTTGTTTGATGTTCGGTCTGGAAGAAAATCAGTACAGGTCCATTTAATAGGTAACTGATGGTCGAACCCACTTCATGCGGTACTGCACGTACAACCTTGTCTCTTTGCAGGGTCAAAGCTTGGGTAGGGGACACAGAGCCATCCTCGAGCGCACACTCTATGACTCGCACCGCAGTCGTTAACTGAACATGGCCCGGTGTACTGGGCAACCGAGGCGGCAGCAAAGAAAGTGAAGAACAGAATTGGCGCCGAGAGCTTCATTGTACGCGATGTGGATATCCGCAGGAGATGAATGGTCAACTGGGCTGAGAACAACCACTCGACACAGAGGCAACGGGCTCTCACATCTTTATAGGCGAGTATGAGCAAACAACTCCGACTCTTCCGAGCCTGTGTCCCGTCGGTCAGATTGAAATGGGTGCACCACCCACGCGGCCCCTCGCCGCTTTAAGCAGGATCAACACTTGGCTCGTGGCTAGCTTGTGTAGCCGAATCGGCCATGTGCAGCCGGCAAACGTTAAGGGGGGTCCAGTGGTAACAAACTCAGATCTTTTGTGTCAGGTTCATGTTCTCTGAGCTGAAGCCATCAACATTTTATATTGATGTTATTTGGAACTAGGCACCATGATTTCACCCACCTAACGTCGGATAGTTGTCCGATGTCCGGTAGCGAGAGACAACTGTGCCTTTCGCATTCTTTGGAACCATCCAGAACTCCCCATGTAGGTCAGTCCGTCATCCATCCTTCCCGAAGTAATCGGATCATGCGTTCGCATTCTTGGATTTTCCGTCAGCTCTGGCCAACAGATAATGATCCTAATAGTTGTACAACCCGTTACAGAGCAGGCTCAGCTCAACTTTCATGCAAGTGAAGAAAGCCATCAGTTGTACCTACCTACCTAGTCTAGGTGAATCAAAAGGGGGCGGCCTCAAAAGATGTGTAGAAACCAGAATAAAATGCAAGCAACCCTCTGTATTCGTGTCCTGGGTTGAGACATGGCCTGTGATGAAAAGATAGACAAATTGACGTGGGCATCATGTGGAAAGGTGATCTGGTTTCGTATGTAGTCGTACAACTTTCAGATATTCGTTTTCCGTCACTACCTACCTCTCTTTCGAAGGTGGACCCTCATAACATGGAAAAACCATCACAAGACTCGGCCATTCTTAAAACGGCAACTGATGCACAAGACCCACGATCAGCGTCTCATGGCCCCGTTCAGATCCTCCCTGCATCCCACGGCTGAAGAAGATCTCAACAGGAGTGGGCGAAGCTTCACGACACCGGCTTTTTCCGCCTTGGCCCTTATACTCCCTACATTGCCAAGTCGGCACTGATGCTTATCTCCACACAATCACCCCAAGTCAATCAAGTGCGCAATCAAGCTTTTGATTTTCCCTGACAACCTTCTATTATACATGCATGTGGGATGCTAACCGATATCAAGATATTGGGGGTGCTGCTCCCTCTCTATCTACCACCCTTCTTCTTGTTGAGCTTGTCCATAGCCTTGGCATGACCATACACCAGCTCCTTGGCCTCGGGGTCCTCCAAATAAATGGTGAAGCCGTCATTGTGGTTGCGCCCATATGAGTAACCACCGTACCCAAACTGCCAGTACATGGTTCCCGCCAGCTTCTCCTCCACCTCGATCTTTTGCCAGCTGCCAATTACCTCCAGACGGGTAGAGTTGTGTGTCTTTCCGAGGTACTCGAGTCTGGCCTCGGGCGTCATCCAGCCGTACTCCTCGTGGACAACAGGCTTCTTGGCCTTGCGACCAGCCGCGGCGTGGTCCCGGATCCACTGCTGTGTCCATTCCACAGTCTTTGACCACCAGTCCGGGTACGAATGGAACACACCGAAGTCAATTGTGTCGATGGCGATCTCGTGGTCAAAGTCACCGCCGTTCCCGCCAGCGTAGGCCCAGTCATCAGAACCCTGGGGCAGGTTGAATTCACCCTCTCCGCCCCAGGTGACGAGATGGTGGGGATCGAGCGACTTGATGTAGGCGCTCATCTCCTTGACCCAAGCGCCCATGACGGCCGGGTTGCAGTTCGGGCTACGAGGAAGGTTGCGAGTGCCGTCAGCACCGCAACGAGGCTCGTTGGCGAGCTCCCAGCCAAAGATGGTGGGGGAGTCCTTGTAGCGAAGGACCATCTCCCTGACGTAGCGTTTGTAGGCGTTCTTGATCTTGGGAACTGTGTAGAACTGTTCACTGTCAGTGATCACACCACCATGTGAGAAGAAGGGCAGCTCTGAGTAAGGTACATACATCATCGTGATACTTTCCACCCAGGTTGACAGTGTAGACGTCCATGCCTCCGTAATCCGCCCAGTTGTTTGTCAGGGCAACCAACAGCTTGGTTCCGACCTTGTCAGCGGCCTTGACAACCTTGTCGAAGCCGGCCACGTTGATGGTGGAGGTGCCGTTGGGGTGGAACCACTGGAAGACCACCTCGGAAGGCCCAGCGCCTTCACCACCATACTGTGGAAGACCACCCGGGATATATGTGCTGTTCTTGTCGTTGAATCCCCAGGTGCGGAAGACGGTGAGACCTGCCTTCTTGGCGGCGGTCAACCCCTTTTCGACATCGGATTGGTCCTGATTGTTGTTAGCATATATTAATTGATCGTGACTGGAATGGATGGTGATGACATACGCCATTAAAGGGGAAGTAGTACGCATTGCTACCGGCAAAGTAAAAGTCCTTGCCGTCGAGCTTGAACTTTCCGTCTTGCACGGTAACAAAACCCTTGGGCGTCTTGCCCTTGTGAGGACCCTTTCCACCTGGGCCGCTGGGGGCGGCGGCAGCGGTAAGGGCCAGTAAGCTGAGGACGAAGGACTTGGCGAGGACCATGATGGTGACTGGAAGACTGTGATGAAGCAGCTTGCCCCTTCCAGAGGCCGAACCAAAAGCAAAAGGCCATGATGATATTTATCTTTGTTTAGTTCCCAGCACATAGCTGATTGCCATATTCACGATGCGGAAGTCGATGAGCCGCCCTTCAGGGGTTTGGTGTGCTTGGCGCGTCTTGGCAACGCCGTTTCCTGCACTCTTGTCCGGCCTGAGAGGTCGGGGTGATGGACGGGTGGATTTTCCCGGGACGGTTTCCGGGGTTATCAGTGCCCTAGAAGCTCGACGAGACCACGCCTGGATGCTGTTCGCCAATCGCCACCGGGAACACGCAGGGTCGGAAAGCAATGGGCCGCCCTCCCATTTTGAGAGCTTCCTTCCGACAATCTGGCTCCATATTCAGCCTTGGGGTGATGAAATGGAGACGGGGATGCGATCATCATCAGAGCATGTGCACATGGCAGAGATCGAAATGTAACGTCGGGTTGCCACTCCATGATTCCCTATCTCCATCGCGAACCTTGCATAAAAATGATGAACATGAAGAGAAGAGAACAAATATGTACAGTATAAAGTGTTGGAGACAGATAAAAGATGCAACGCCCGATGTAATGTGACCTCCTTCGTGACCCCTTTTATTCCCCATGCAATCCGAACGCCCGATGCCGCCCGACTCCCATTCATCCATCAATCACAATTTAGCGCCAGGTGGAATCGACAGCCATGCTCTGGCCCTGGCAGGCAGCAGGAACAGTGTAGGACCTGTTGGGATCGCTTTCCCAGGTCACAGCGCCGTTGCTGTCCACCCTGATGAACTTGTAGGTGAAGGAAGTGCCAGGAGCCAGGTTGAGGGTGGTGGACCAGACGGGGTTGGAGTTGGTGTAACCGGCAGCAGAGAGGGGCACAGCGTTGGCCGGGTTCCAACTGCCGAGCGCGGCGATGGAGCCAACAACCTTGATGTTCTGGCCATAGGCAGTGGTGGCCTTCTCGTTGAAAACGACAGGCACCGACGGGGCGGCAGCACACGAGGCACCGGGGGTGACGACAGTCGAGAAGGTGGTCGAAGCAGGCGGGTCGACGGTGCCGCTGCCCTCGCCGATGGCAATATCTGCGCAGGACAGGTAGATCTGACCGGTCTGGAACGAGTTCCACTTGAAGCTCAGGAGGGTGTGACCGACGTTGATATTGGGAAGCTTGATCTTCTTGGTGACGGGGAAACCTCCAGCAATCGAGGTGTAGCAAGACCCGCGGGGAGCATTGTCAACGCCCTGGCAGGCGCGACGGTCACCGGCATTGAAAGCATTGCAGGTGAACCAGTCGTTGCGCCAACACGGCTGACCGGGGGAGCAGTCAGGGCTGAAGCCGCAGTTCTGGCCCGAGACGTCGGTGCAGGGAAGCGTGCCCCTCTCGAAGCAGTCCTCGGCGGCCTGCTTCTCCTCGTCGGTGGGGAGATAGCCAGGTGTGAGGAACTTCTTGACGAGCGCCTGATCCTGGCAGATACGGTAGGCGAACATGCCACCGTGGTCACCATTGTTGTCGACGCACCACTGAACGTCGATGGTCTGGCCAGGAGAGTAGCGGGCGACGGGAGAGTTGCCCCACAGCCCAGCGCGAGGCTGGTTGTAGTCGATGCTCACGCGGGCGTTGTAACCACAGGGTCCACTGCGGCCAACAGGAGCAACGTCAAGATCGGGCCAGGCCGAGACAGGCTCGAGAATGGAGCACTCGGGGCAGGAGTCAAGGCCAGCCTGGTGGGTTCATGTGTCAGTACTGAGGTTCCAGAGAACTCGCAGCTTGCAGCTCTTACCTCGGAGCCAAGACGTGTCCGACTGGACGGGATGGTCAGGTAACCATGGCCGTGAACCACAGTGGCCACCGTGAGGACGGAAAAGGTCGATGACAGCTTCATTTTGGCTAGTCGTTACTGGATGGGCTCTTCGGAGGCGATGAGGCTGGCTGGTGGTGTTTTGGAGCATCATGGCAGCGAGGGTCCGGGACTTAAATAGGTAGATTTTTGCTTGATGGCGACGACCACGGCAACCTACCAAGCCTTCATCTTTGGAGGTGACATTGTCGGCGTCTTGCTCGGCCCTTCAAAAAAAAAACTATGCTGCCGAGGTAGGCCACCACCTGGCCGGCGAAAGCCTGCGATGTCGCGTTTCAGTGCGTCTTCCAGGGCGAATTTCCCCAGGATCGTCAACGTCTTTTCACCGTTACACCAGATCACTCCCGTGGGCGCCACAATCCGGGGCCCCGCGACCACAACAAACCCCGTCTGTGGAGAAGGGCACTTGGCACGGCGCACCTCGGTTAGTAGTGCCGGGCCATTGCACTGCAGTCTGCGGCCGGAGTTGCTGGTCTGGGGAGCATGCCCGCAGTCAAACGGACCGAATCTGGCTGGGAATTGTCAACACGTGCAAGCTGCACGTCATGCTAAGGTTGACCATGCACCGTCATGGCACCGACAAAAGGCCGCTGATCCTCGTTGCCATTGGGCCAAGAAGCGCCCGAGAGGGTCGGTGGTGAAGCAGGCTTTGCCTGGTGGTTCTAGTGTCCTTGATCCGGAGCATGGCACGGCGTTGTCTTTCTGTGGTATACCTATACTTACCTACACTCGTTAGATAAAAGTAGGATTGGGCTTCGGCATGGCAGCCTACATCAACAGTGAGTTTAGTCTGTGTTCCCGCCCAATTTTTACTTGGGGTTATTTCAGTCGGCTCTCCGAAGCAAATGGAAAGGACCACCATGGCTTGAAGAGGTTTGGAGGGTGAAGGGTTTCCGCCAATAGGTCTAGTTGGCAAGTCGACTCGAGCTGGCCACCTAGGCTGGTATCATGGGCTCCTTAGATAAGGTAGGTACCGAACACATCGCTTGAATTATCTGAAAGGCATAGTTCAATCATCATTATCTCCGTAGTTTGACTATGACGTGGCGCCATGGCTTCATTGAACAGCGAGAACCACATCTTTAGACTATTGACAGGTTTCACCTGATACATTCCATACAACCCAGCAATAAAGTAACTACGTCATTCGTTTGACATTTCCGAGTAGGTACCTACTTGACAAATCTGACATCTAGAATACTTGCCCGGATACCGTACCTACCTTGGGTATTGTGATTCGAGAATCCATCATGGTGGATTCATGTAACCCAAGAGGCTGCGGTCTGGGTGGACTCAGTCGGCCCGTTACCTTAGGTATACTGAAACCCTGGGTTGCATAACGGGTAGAAAAGCTGCATCTGATGCTGAATTTCAGGGCATGATGACGAGCTGAAAAGCCCTGAGAGAGCCGGTCACGAAATTCCCTGATCTTTCAGTTATTGATAATTTGAACTTACGTTGAGAAGTAGCCCCGAAAAAACTCTCTTTTTAAGCAAAGATATCTCTGTAATTCAGTGTTAACTACCTACGTTAGTATAACTACCTACTTTGACGGTGAAGAAGAAATAGGAAGTGGACCGTCCCCTCCATGTCAAAGCAAGACCATCATCCCAATCACTACCACTAACCAACCCCACACACCTTGCCCGACCAAATTCCCTGCCGTCCCATTTCCCTTCTCTTCCTTATCACCATAAGAAGTCAAATTAGCCTCATAAAACCTCACAGTAATGTTGCCTCCCCCGATCCAAGGCCCGGGTATCGACGTCTCTACTATTTTTCTTTCCACCTTCGAAGCTGGAATATCTTTTGTTTTCATTGTCGCCGTTACGGAAGGAATTGGTGCTAGAAGTCGATCAAAGAGACGGGGCATGGCGGAGGAGAATGCCTCGACGATGTCCGCTTTGTCTTGTTCTTGCAGTATGTATGTACTGACTGGGTCTGGGGTGGGTGTTGGTGATGAAGGGGTTATAGTTTGGGTTCCTGTTTTCGTTACGCGGTTGAGAGTTTTGTAGCCCTGGAGGTTGGTGGTGACGACGGTTGAACTAGTAGTTATGATGATAGGTGTGGGTGCACGCGTAGGTTGAGCACTGACAGCTACCGAGGTCTGTTTCGTGCTTGTTGCGGTTGCGGTTGCTTTACTTCTGCTCCAGGCATCGATCCTGCTGATGTGCTGCTTCATGGGCGTCGGGATGGGTCTCAGCGAGGTTGAAGTCAGTGGATTGAACAGGCCATTCTGACATTCCATATTCTTGCACGTGTCCGTGTCGTTCGCTATCAGGTACCCGATACCAAGAAGATCTTCTCTAGGGAGAGATAGTACGGCCAGGAGTGCTAGTGGGCCTTGCTTTAGGTAGGGTAAAAGTGGCTTTGGAAAGAGACCCTTTTGTATGAGATTATCGATGGCTGAAGGGTATCTGTAGTCCACGTATTCGGCGAGCTCATTATCCTCGGGAGTTTGAAGTGGTACAACTACTCTAAGTTTTGGCAGGCAGAAACTGGGCTCCCCCTTGACATGCGTATTAAGAGAAGACTCTAGTTGGCATGTAAGAGGACTCAAAAACTCGAAAGTATCCATGATATAATTTGCCTTTGATGGGTACTGCGCAACTGTGGGGGTAAGAGGTCTCAAAAGTGACGGAGGACTGAGAGGGCGCGGTATTTGGGGATTTGTTGCGTAGACTCTCACAGCCCAGCGGCGTCTCTCGAGACTCCTATTTGCCGGTTCGTTACCTAATTCTTGTTTTGAAACACTTGCTAAACAGGTTTTGGACACTTACCCTCGCTGTTGGGAAGACTCAATTACCCCAGCGAAAGCCAGAGATAAAGAGCAGAGGAGAAGAAACGATTCGCCTGGAAACATGGTGTCAGATTAGCTAGATTCCCTTCTCTTGGCCAGAGCGCGATCTGTGTTAGGACCAGACTGTCATGGGCTGACTTCGACCTGTGATGAGCGAAAAGCATCAGCTTAATATCCTCTCGAGTCTGATTGTGCAATCTGCTCCGCCTCAGACATTTTCCATCTTGTCAACGCCACATATTGACAAACAGCCAATATCTGGTGTGCCGCCAAGTCTATGACGACGCCATTCCTGTCCCTTTAGGTGCTAAGAAGGAACTATTGGTCTGGCCAAGAAGTCGAGACGCATCCAGGCCTGGCTTGTCAGGTTGACGTGTGTGGCACAGCCTACCTCTTTACAAGCAATCCGTTTTCCAGTTTCCGGTCTAGAATTTATCCAACTGGGTTGGGAAGAATATGATATAGCAGGGCAGTTATAAGCGTACTCTCATAATCGGAGGTTCTGTCATCTACACACTTATTGAGCAAATGCTTGAGTGGAATTCATCAGTTGTCATTAACTGCAATGCGCATAAACTTCTCATTCAAGGTGACTTAAGGTAGGTATCAACCCTCTGCCTGACAGCATCGCAGTCTTCTAGCATCGCAAGTCTAAGCCTCAGCCTCCTCTTCACCGACGGGCTGAACAGGTCTGGTCTTTCTGCGCTCCGTCTGCTGATGGGGCTGTGCATGCTCGGCCTGGCTTCCTCCTCCAGAAATTCTTTTGCGAACAACCTGATCAACCCCGTCCTGTCTGTTATCGGCAGCCACTTCTCTCTTCTCATCCTCTCGACCGTTCGGCCAGCCTTCGGGCAGCACCACATCTCCGTCTGCGACACCCTTGATCCCATCGTCTTGGCAGACCATCTTGTCGGTCCACTCCTGTGGGCATTCAAGGTACAGTTCGGTTTGTCCTACAATCCAAGCGTCGCTGCTCTGATGTTAGCATTCGTGTCTTGTGCGCCCCCAATCATTGGTCAAGACATACCCCCACTCAGGCCCTAGGCAATCAGGAAGGGTCTTGTTCAGGGTGAAGCTTGCAACGTTCAGGTTGAGCTGCAACCAGATATCGAGGTTCGGATCAGACGGGATCCCATAAAATTCACAAATGTAGTTGGCTCGTAGGGAGCAACGCAGGGTGTCGGTAACTTCAGTGTTGGTGTTGGTGAGCGTGAACGTGGCGTTGCCGCGCTGGAGCACTTCGTCGCCAGTATATTCCACCTCGAGATTCTCCACCACCCACAGGCCAGGTTCGCTATCTCCTATGCACCTTTGCTGTCTTGGTGACAGGTGAGACGAAGCAGGGATGGCCAAGATGGAAGGCAGCAACGGAACGAGCGCGGTGAAGGGGGAGAGCTTCATGATGGTGTCTATCAATCTTGTGTGGTCGGACAATGCCTCACCGTCTCAGATAAGAGACTTTCTCCAACTCTTTATATCCTCCTGTCTCGCATCTACGTCACCTCGAAATACCCCTGAGATGTAAGACAACCCCGCATTGGTCTCCAATTCATCTACAATAAATCGGTGGGGGCAATCTATGATATCGCGGGAACCTGCCATCATCCGCTTTACCCGGCTTGCCAAGTTGAATGCGACGCCGGCAATAGGAAAGATTGTCGGCAGCGTCTCGGCGCTTCCGCTGTTAGACGTCAACAGGGACAAAGGGTACCTTAACCAAGGTACTGGTGCTAGGCGGCGCCACTATCAACTGTTGCGAGACACCAGAGAGGGCATGAGCCACCAACAGTCCTGGGATGAAACTAAGAGAGTTCCGGATGTTACGGATGAATGACAGTCGGAGCTTTTGTTTACAATAGAACGAGGCTTGCTAGTTACTTTGCAACATTGTTGTTCTTCAAACCATTCTACAAAACGAAACCCCCCAAAGGCTGCCTAATCCAACACAACCAACCCGCCGTACGCCTTGTGGGAAATGGCCTGCTTGAGCTGGTCGTATGGATCTTTTCTACGCTTCGCCTCTGGCTCTACCGTGACCTCCTCCCCGTCCTTGGTTACAACCACGGCCATCTCCTCATCCTCTTCCTTGATCTCGTCAAACCCAGCACCACCTAGGAAAACCTTGAGCATACCCTCAGAGTACCCGCTGACAAGAGCTGTGCCAACTTGATCAGCGGCCACGGGCTTGGGGCCGATGTCATATGAGCCGGAATATCCACCTCGACCCCCGGCCAGGTTCCAAAACACCAGCTCGGGCATCTCATAGCCCGCATCCTTGAAATCCTGTTGAATCCGCTCGAAGCTCGAAGACCACTGACCGGCACCGTACTGAGCCGAGTTGAAGTGCATGTCGCTAAAGACAAATACTCGCTTGACCATGTCCTCAGGCTTGACAGCATTCTTGATGGCCATTGGCAGGATCAGACGGCTGAAGACGGCACAGAAGTCTGTGCTGGTGCCCCAGTCCGCCCTTACCATCCTGTTATATTTCTTACCCAGACCCTCACTGAGGTCAACCTTCTCAACTTTGGGATCTGTGGAGAAGGTGATGAAAGCTCCACCAAACGGAGGCTTGGTGACTTCAGCCACCAGGAGCGAAAGGCCAATGGAGCTGTCCATGGGGGTGGTGCCATCTTGGAAGACAGGACTGCTCATGCTCCCAGAAACATCGCACACGGCGATGCAGGATTCCAGAGTGCCAGAGTCTTTGATGCGCTGGACAAGTGTCTTCCACTGGCCGTCAATCACCTTGGAGGTGGCAGCACCCACGACATCAGCCTTCATTTCCTTGAGCGTCCGCTTCTTCTTGGTTTGCGAGCCGAATGAGTATGTTGAACGGTCTGATGCCTCACGTGCGGCCTTGATGAGAGTGCTGGGAAGGAGAGTGGCACCACTGATCTGGGTCTTGCCAGTTGAAACGTCGTCGAGGTACTTCATGAACCGAGTCTCGTCCTTGGCTGCAAATATTGGGGTGTAATTGTTCATGGCCACAGACGGGACGCGGTCGTACTTTATCTTGTCGAGGGTTTTGGCCGACAGCTTGCGTTCGACAATGTCCAAGTGCTTGCGGAGGGCGGAGATATCCTTTCGATAGGCCTCACGTGCATGACGAAGGTACAGCTCACGATTGCCCGCAATGTCAGAGCTAAACATGGGTGCAGGATACATCAGCTCAGCGATGGTCGAGACGACAAACGTGTGTTTGTCGTGAAAGCGGTCTGTTGACGGAGCCCACTTGCCGCAGAGCGAGATTTGCTTCTTGGCCTTGTTGTCGCCGTCTCTTAGGAGGGCGATGTCCTTCTTGAGCTGCCCGGCAAAGAGACGCGAGACAGTCAAGTGAAGTGCGCGGTACGTGGCATCCGATTCCAAGAGTATACAGGCTTGATGGTGGCGGGCATCGCGGGTTTTGGCGCGCTGTTCTTTGGCCTTTTCCTGGTCGTATCGCACCGATGGTTTCGTTTCGCACTTGATATTGAGAACGTCGCGGGGACTGGCGAGGACGTTGAGCTTTCCGTTGGCGGCAAGAGCGAGGAGGTTCAAAAGATCCTTCCAATAGCCATGAGACATGCCGGTGACGACATCAAGGCCGGAGGCGTCCTCTTCTGTCGTTTCGGCTTCCACCATGACGAGATCCTCTTCGACCGCTTCGCTCTCTTGCTTCTTGGCCGACGTCGGCTTTGAAATCACGGGCCTGCTGAGCAAGTGGATGTTGCTGACCAAGGTGAGGGGGTGGTGCTCAGCCAGCCATCCGGCGCACCGGTAAAAGGAGATGCGCGAGCTCTTGCCGAGATGTATCGACCGGGCGTTGAAGATGATCTTGAGGGTGGCGAGGGGGTCCTCAGCCCAGGCAGCGGTGAGAATGCTGTCGAGACGATTGCTATCGATGACTTCCTCGAGCTCGGTGAACAGATCGACAAGAATACTGTTTGAAGACCGGAAGGTGACATCGCCATTTTCGGTAAGCATTTTGTCGTCGCTCAGGTGAAAGTCATTGACGCCGGTAATATGGGCTAGAAGGCCATCCATAAAGGCGTTTGTTGTTGGCTGAGCCGCGGCAGCTGCATAGCTTTTCTTGTTTTCGACCTTGATGTCGGGTTTGGTGTTACGCTGAAGCGTCTGTTCGAGATAGGTGGAAAAGTCCTCCTGTGACAGTCGCAGGGCGTCAAGCTGGGGGAGGAGAACTGGACACTTGGACTTGAGAAACCAGGTCTCGTCTTGCTGCTTATTATTGCTCTGGTCTGCCATTTCGATTGTTGTGATGGAATGACTGTTGGTCGACGACGAGATGGTGAAAGAGTGGGAAAGACTGAAGTGTTGATGAAGAAAAAGGCAGCGAGGACAGCTTCTGGCAGCACCGACTTGACTCACCGCCGAAGAGCTTCTTTGAATTGAAGATTAATTGTTGGCTGCTGGTTGGAAGCTGCAGGCACACAATCGATAGCTCCACATGAGGACGGAAACTAGGTGTGAGGACGACGCATTGCCCCACCCTCCCCCATTCTGCGGAATACCCCTCGTCAGCCCTATGAGCTTTCATCTTCATCCGCGTCATCTTCGACGATCTTGCTCCCCTCTGGAGGGAAGCGGGAAAACAGCAGCATGCCGTACGCGAGAATGGCAATCGCCTATGTCACATCAGCTCTTGGGCCACAACAGTCTTGATCACTTTCGGCACACTCACAGCATTGACAAAAAAGGTAAGATGCGGCTTCCCGACCTCAGCCAGAGCCGCAAATACAAAGCCGAACAAGCCCTGTGTTGACAGCCGAGCAATGTTTTCTACCAGACCCAGTGCGTTTAGTGCGTCCGCACGTTGAGATGGGGAGCACATTTCAGTCATGACTCCCTTGGCCGCCGGTGCTGACCCAGACGCCAGCGGGAGCAAAAACGCAGCAAGAAATATATGCCACCTCTCGGTTGCAAAGGCCGTGCACATTGTCAGCACCCCGTCCACCACAAGGCTGATTCGCAAGAAATACAGGTCGAATTCGGTCCCCTCGTCCTCCTTGACCGGCTCCGCGTCCACTGGCTCTTGCTCGGCAAAAGATCCTATAGGTGCTTCAAACTCTTCTGGGTTGGTTGCCAGGTGAGCCGTTTCTTCATGGTCATTGCCGTGGTCATGGTGCTGTTGCGCCTCTGGATGCCGTGTCATGTACCAACATCGTCCCCTGTTGATGATGCGGGGGAAAGCAAATATTAAAAACATACCGCGCATAAAGGCAAAACCTGACGTCAACCAGCCATTCTCGGTCTGTTTGAAGTCAAACTTGGCTGTGGCATAGAGCTGCATAAGCAGCGGCGCATATCCTGTTGCCAGCTGTTGTCGTTTTGTCAGTCTTAGTAACACCCACAGGAGGAGACGGGAGCAGGCATACCACACCAAGAAAGATGCCGGCGCAAAGAACCATCAGTCCGTAATGTTTCCTCACGGTCCCGTTCCGAGACAAGATTCGCTGCGGCAGCAACACTCTCAGGGGTGTAAACAACTGGGAGATGCCCTGGCCTCGAGCTTTCTTTGCACTGCTGATGGTGCTTGCATCAATGTATGGCACCACCATGGCCACATAAAGCGTTGACAAGAGAAACGCGCAAAAGGCTACTTCGAAAGGCCGGCTGATGCCCCAAATATCACCCATCATGCCGCCGGCTAAGTCACACAGTTAGCGTCATGGAGAATACAACTGAGTAAAGGTAACTCACTCAAGTAACCCAGGCCTTGGCCAAGCATGATACAGCCCTGCAGCATGCCAAACACGGCTGTCCTTCTCAGTGGGGGCACCACTTCGCCAGCGATGATGTTTACAATCAACAGATACCCAGCAGGTCCGCCAATGACCGTGATAATCTGCGTGCACTGGATCATCAACATTCCCTTTGCTCCTCCAGCCATGAGCCCCAGAATCTGCGTCGATACTCGTATGCCAGGGACCAGGGTCTGAATCATCAAGGCATACTTTGGGCCAATCTTTTTGGCTGTCCAGCCAGCAACAAACAGGTTGATGGTTCCGCAGAACGTGGTAGACATTCCCAAGATGGAAAACTGCGTGGCCATGCCGGCGGCGATCTCGTCTATGTTGCAGCGGTCACCGGGGCCGGTGTAGGGTGGGTGAGTGGAGTAGTAGTCATCGCATTGCATGAGGTGGAAGGCATAGAGGATTCTGCCAACGTGATTTCGCCCACTCACTTAGCTTCACCGGGAACTTGATCATCAGAGCTGGGGCACTCACGGGACTTGGGTGAAGCTGAAAGACAGGGTGATGAGAAAGCCAGCAAGAAGAATCTGACTTTCGGTCGAAGGTTTGAGTGAGGTCCAGATCTTTTTCAACCGCCTGCGATCTTTTCTGGGCTGGATGACATCATCATCGTCTTCGCCTTGGTGGTCTCTGGGAATACCAGGGCCCTCAGGGGAAGCACCCGAGTGAGAAACAGTGGTGTGAGAGACGCTGGTGGACGACAGTAGGGGGGTTCTCTCATCAGCTGCTTCAGCCATGGTGCACCCGTTTGGCAGGGTTGTTTGGCAGTCAACCTCAGAGCGGTCCATGGGGGGTTTTGGTGCCGCTGCTGGTGCCGGTGGCGTTCCTTGGCAAGACTCGTCAAATTGAGGCTCTGAGAGCCGCAAAGTCACAATCTCAAAGAAGCACGCGGGACGGGAAGGTGGGTGCCAGGGACATGGACATGGCGCGAAGCCCAACCTAGGAGTTGTTTGGTTGCGGTGAAAGGTTCCCCTGCTTTGTTTCCCTGTGGAGCGTCCTCGTTATCGGCGGATGGGTAGTGCGGATCCCTAGCGGCGGGAAACTGTGGATAGCATGTGGAGGCCAGAGACGATGACGGTGGAGTGAATGCGCAGCGCAGGTTATTTCAGCTGACTCGGCTGGTATGGATGGATGAGGCTCTGGCAGTTTTTTTCAAGTGGGAAAACCAACTTGCCGATGGGGTTTGTTGACTTTTCAACCTCGAATCCGAACCTGCAGCCGATATCGCCACCCCACATGTCTGCTGGACGAGGGCCAATTACATGCCAGACATTTCACAACACTGATTTTCAGTTTCACAATACAATTGAAAAAAAGATTGTTCGAAGGTTCAACATTATGGATTCATGCAGTCATATACTCGCATTATATACACCGTCGTCGTCATTAAAGTAAGTTATTTACAATTCTCTCCTCGCAGGCTCACAACAAGCGTCTCTTAAAGCTTCTTGCAGAGTCTGGTGTCTTGGATAACCTCCCAGTCCTCGGTGCCGGGGGTGGCAATTGAGTAAAACACTCCCAAGGGATCCCACTTTTTGCGGATCTGCTTGAGGCGGGGGTACTCAGAGCCCCAGAAGTGGCTCTGCCAGTTGGGCTGGTAAGGGTCAGCCTCGTTGACATAGGTGGCCCCAGAGCCCGAGGCGTCGCGGAGCGCCTGATCAATGGTGTTGGTCAAGACGTTCTGGTAGTCGGCCTTGACCGCCTTGCTGGCACCCAGAGGGACGGGCAGGACAGTGATGACAAAGTCGGTGGCATTGCGCCACGAAGGGTGGGTAGCGCTGTTGCTGACAGGAGCGCCGTAGCCGGGGTTGAACAAGTGACCGACAATGAAGGAGAAGATGTCGGGGCGGGGCGAGAAGACCGTCTTGAAAGCCTCAATGATGCCGTCGTTGTTGGTGGCAACGTCATTGTGATCAAACAACCAGCCACCCGTCAGGGCAGAACCACCGGCAGCCTCGGCCTCGAAAAGATCGACATAGAGGTCGAAGAAGGTCGGGAAGGACTTGGGGTTCCACTCATAGGAAATCCCGTTGGCGGTGAGCTCAGCAAGCATGGGGGCAACAATGGCATTGAGCTCGGCGACCGTCTTTCCAATGGCGACAAAAGGCTGAGCGCGGAGGGTGAAGGGGAAGAGCTCATAGTAGACATAGAGCCCATTGTCGACAAAGTGGTTGGACCACTTGTGGAAGATGCTGGTGGCGTTCCAGTAAGCGTCATTGTCAAAACCAATGTGGGTGTTGTTGACATAGAAGGTGGCACCGGCAGACGAGACATCGTCGAACGTCTTCATAGTGACGGACAGGATGACGGCAAAAGCCGAAGGACCACCGCCCTTGAGAGCCCAGAAAAGATCAGAGTTTTGGGCCTCGTTGGCAGTGACAAAGTGGCCAGACGCTGTGATGGCCTCAAAGGCGAGAACATTGTCGGCAGAAAGACCCTTGAGCGTAGTCCAGGGACCGTGGCCACCGCCCTGGATGAAGCCACCAGCAACACCAACGGTTGGGCATTCGCCAGTAACAATCACCTTGGGAGGAACCTGAGCATGGCCCTGCTCCAAGATGGAGCGGCCCTGGACACCGGCAGCAATGGTCACGGCAGGACCAGAGTACGAGCCGGGGCCGGCATACGACGAAATCCAGTTGACATCCTGGAAGCTGTGGGTGTTGATGATGAGGGAACCGGCACCGGTGCTGCGGCCGATAAAGTCGTGGCCGGTGTTGCGGATGACTAGGCGGATGTTGTTGCGGCGAGCAAAGTCAATGCCGGCCTTGATGTGGTTGCGGGTGGTGGCAGAGATGACATAAACGCCATAGTAGCCCAGCGTGCAGCTGTCGGTGGGATTGAGAGTGGGCCGGCAGGTCTCGTTGGTGAAGTATGTCCAGAGGGCGGCACCCGGCTTCTCAACACTAATATCATCCAATGTCAGTCACGGTCAGGCTTTGGCTCAAAAAGGCCACAACTCACGTCCACATCTCATCCTCCCAGTTGGCATGCACGTCAGCGCAGGCGGCAGCATCGTACGTGTTGACAGTGCCCAAGGGACCGGTGAAGGTATTATAGCACGACGCAGCAGGGGGTATGTGAAGTTTCAAGTTGCCACCCACGGTGGTGTTCAACTGATTCCACTTCCATTGCTGGGGCCAGCAGAGCTGACCGGGCGAGCACTTGCAGCCATAGAGCTTGCCGTTGTGGTGGGTGACGGTGAGGTTGGCAACGTCCAAGAAGTCAAAGAGACCGCCGAGGAAGGACGTGGTCGACGCGGTGGAGGTGCTGTCGGTCGAGGCCTGAGGGGCGGCAGTAACGGTCTGGAGAAGGCCAGAGGCGACAGCAACGGCCAGCCCAACAGAAGGAAGGTGGACCATCTTAACTGCGGTTGACTCTTTTTGATGAAGGGCGAAAAAGAGGTACAGAGAAGAATCGACGGGATTGTTGTTGGTTGGGAGGCACCGTCATAAATAGTACATTTTCCATCTCCCCCCCGCCCCCCAATCATTGCCTCCTCTGTGCATGTACCCCCTCATTCTCCCCTCACCGAGCAGGGAGTGGCAAAGCAAGCTGCCGCTGGAAAGGTTGAAGCGTCCACCCCCAGCCAGAAACAACTCCAACTCGCGATTCTTCTGAGGGGCTTCTGCAAAACGCCATGGAGAGGCTCCACCGGGAACATCCCGAACCGGCAATACGAGCGAGTCTAATGCAAGTCAAACACTCGGGAATCCCCTCGGATTCGGCATGGCAACCGGGGGGTGCTGGTATCGACTAACCCCCTTATGGGCTAGGGACACCGCCAAGGGTGGGATTGCAACCCTGCGGGCCGGGAACCGAGGAGTTTCTTTTTGTCTTGTTAGCCTGGGTACCTGGCGATCCGGCTTGTTCGGTGACTATCGACCATCCGCAGAGCTAGAAAGAATAGTGTGTCTATAGATTTGGGTGATGAGGAGGGGACATGCACATCTAGACCATGATGCATGGTAACATGGCTCGTGGCATCATGCAGTCGCCCCCGAATCTGGAAAGAAACATCGCGTGGCAGTGTACATTGATGCAACTCTTCAATTTGGTTCACCGTGGTATCAATGGCACCCCCGGCATTGCTTCCTGTGCATGTCAAATCTCCCTGCTGATTGATACCGCAAACATGCATCATCAGTTAGTTTCTCTCTATGTCCTAAGCGAACTAAAATAACGTAGTCCATCTGCTGCAGAGAGAAGTCACAAAACGTTGCAAACATGATATGATTATGTTCCTCAGTCTCTGCACACTCTTCTTCTTCACCGCTATATACAGATATAGGATGTCCCCGCACCGTGTCCACCGCGATTGTAAATATTTTCAGCCTGTCTCGCCGTCTCATGCAGCTTGTCTCCATACTCGCTCGCCCTACTCCAAGTGGTCCCCGCTTACGCAGTACAAGGTATGCAGATGTACACACCCTGGCTGCACCTTATCCCCGATGCCCACGTGGGAATATCACCATGCATGTCGGTTTCTCCGGCACCTGGCACCCGGGACAACAACCCACCACCGGCAGTTAGCCACTCACACAAGTACCTGCAGACCCTTCTTCCTTCTCCTCTTGTCTTTCTTCTTGACCACCCACATCCATACCCCGTACATGATGAATACCGCAACCGTGATGGGAACAGTAACGGCCCAAAAGAGCGCAAACTGTGGTCTTGTCCCCACCCTCATGGTAGACCCTGACTCTGCCGCTGCCGCTTCATCCCACTTGAAAAGCGGGGTGCTGAATAGTGCCGCGATGAAGCTACCAGGCAGGAAGAACATAGCTACCAAAGCCAGCATCTTCATGCTGCTCGAGTCCTGAAGGCTGGAAGCAGCGATGCTCCGAGTCGCCGAGGCTGTGTCGAAAGCGATGGCGTTGTCTTGCTGTGCAATCAGGTGGAAGAGGGCCCGGATCTGGATGTCGATGCGGGATTGTGTGTACGTCAACTCAGTCTGCTGCATGGTGGCACGGTGGGAGAGCAGGGAAACCCATGCTGTTGGCGCGCCAGCCGGCTGTTGTGCCGTCTCCGTTTGGAGGGGCAGGGTTTGATAGAAGCGATAAGAGGCCGAATTCGGTGGTTGCGTCTGATTACGTTGCGTTGCTGCAGGTAGCGGAGGAGAGGAAGAGTGGTGACTGATGAGATGGTTGATTTCCTCGACAAGCTTCAGCTTGCGAGCACCATTTGCCAGCTTGGCAGCGCACCCGCTCATCTGAGCTGACAGCTGACCGAGTTCCCCCGCCGCAGGCTGTGTTTCTCTTCGACTAGTGAATCTGTGGTGTCCCGTACGAGCCTCCACCTCACGAACCACCTTTTTGATATCGTCCAAGGTGCTGTCTAGCTCGTGGGCCAGTAGTAAGCTGCAAATAAGAGCCGGGAACATGGCATCGGTGGCCAGTGCCGGCCCCCAGGTTGACTTGAGAATACGGGACAACTCGGCCCTCTCTTCCCCTTCAGCAAAGATGACAGCATGAGTTCGAGGGGCTCCGATGGTGGTGATGTTGTAGGACCATGAGACTGCCAACTTGGGGTGATAGGTGACGGTGAAGACGGCGGAGTTATCCCGGCCGGGGCATGCGGAGACACCAGCAAAGGAGCTGCGAGCATAGTCCATTGCAGACCGCAGTCCCCACCTCTCCGCCAGCTGATCCAGAATTCTGGCTGATGGACCAGAACGACCCCCTCCCACCACCACATCTTGACCAACCCACACGATGCGGACCGCCCGGGTGCCTGTCCCGGAAAGGGAGGGGAGCGACTGACAAAAAGGTTCGTCGAGCCAGTTGTCGACGTCAGGCGAAGAGATCGTTCGATTTTGAATAAGGCTTTTATTTTTGCCCTCCAAGTCGACCCATATTTCAGTCACATCAAAAGTGGGGGACTTGAAGACATCGTGCTTGTCCCAAAGACTGTGCCGTCCAAAGTGTTGGTAGACGTCCTCCATGCTGATGATGTTGGCTGTTGTTGGCTGGTTCGAAGAGATGTTGATGTTTTTATTTTCCAAATTCAACTTGGGTCAACTTGAGTTTATGATCTATCGCCCAAAGAGGCCACCGGGAGCAATGAGTTCTTGGAAAAGTCCTGAAGTACGGGCTGTGCAAGCCACAAGGCTGTGATGTGATTTGTGGAGATTGTGCGGGGAGGCCCCTGCGCAGCTTCAGCTAAAACTACCTGGTAGGCGTATTGGTCATTTATTGCACAGACATCTACCCTTCTGCTTCTTCTTTGCCAGGTACAGGAAATAGACTGTTGATCAGACCAGCGACGTCTCTCTCGTGAAGGCTGGCTGGTAGATAGACCCATTTCCCATCAATCCAGGAGCGATTGGGCAGGTAGGCTTCGAGCATGTAGTAACTGTCTCTGTGGAAGGGATAGTCGATGGTAGGCGGCCCCTCGGCTTCGAGAAAGTGGTCGGTTCCTTCTTGTAGGTCTTGGTCAGTGAGTCGATAATGCTGGCGCTTGTTGCTCTTGTTGAGCACCTGGCGTCGGATGGCGCGCGTAGTCGACTCCAGGTGCTTTTCGAGGATGCGAGCATACCAAAGAGGATCGCGGATGCCCTTCAGAACAACCTGCATGTTTCGGTTTAGCAATACCTTGTTCCACACCGGACGCCGCCCGAATGCTATGCGTGGAATTGCTTCGCCTTTATCTAGAAAGTCCTGCCAGTGTGCAAAGTCGACCAGCAGCCCAAGAGCGTTCCAACGATGATAGCATGTCGGACAGCTGCAGACAAGCTCGCCTCGGATTGTGGGTATGTGGTGAAACATGTGACCTTTGACTCTGCTCGTCACTTTCGGATGTCCCATGTGCCTGCGGACTCCCAAGTCTTGAATGTTTTCCAAAAGGACAGGCCGAAGAAAACAAGCTGCCAAACAGGGATATCGCCGCTCGATGATGGATTTGGCGATTCGGGATCCTTCTTGTTTGATGAAATCTCGGTAGCCCTTTGAGACACGTGACATGGCGAAAAGATCGCGAGGTTGACAGCACAAAAGGATGGCGTCGAGGATCTCAAACGGCATATCCTCCAAGCATAGTGGGGTGGTCGCGGTCCGTTTTTTTCTGGCAAGCTTCTCCTCTAGACGACGAGTGCGCTTCGAGCGAAGTGGCAGCCTCTCGGTGTGATCAACGAGTTCCACATCGAGTGCTGGGTCGGGGTCGTGATGGTGGCCGTGGTGTTGCGAGGTGTGATAGTGGGATCTTGGCGCTGCTTCTGGCGGGGTTTGGGGAGCTTCCACTGGAGGAGCTGCTGGCTTTCGCCAGGATTTTCGGTCTGCGACTCTGGGCATTTTGACTGTGTTTGGTGTTTTGGGAAAAGGGCAAAGAAGGTGGACGATATTAAGGTATTTATGGCTGCGCGGATAAAAAGTTTATTAGGTGCTTTTGTGGCCGAGTGAATCCGGCACCAGGACTGGTTGGGGGGACAGGTGGTGCAAAGACGTCATGTCAAGCTACATACCCTAACCCTGACATTACGTCGTTGCAAAGTTTAGTGGTCCCGCCCAAATTCTCAGCCTCTTCCCCCACACTATCAAAGCGACAATGAACAAAATAGCACCGCCGCAGATGCCAGCCTGGATCCCGAAGCTCTGCTTCGTTCCCTGCGCTTCGGCCCATCTGACCTGAAAATAGCTGACGATAAACCCTCCGACAGTCCGGGCCATGTTGAGCCACGCCGAAACCTCGCCAGATGCCTCCGGGTAGCTATCAAGGCAGTAACTACTCAGTGCTACTGTGGTGATCATCATGCCGAAAACATAAAGGCCCCAGCAGACGCTGGTGGCCATGAAGTACCACTGGTTCTCAAAGCACTGCCCGATGAGAACTAGGCCGACTATGACAACCGGCATTGCCAGAAGTACGGCTCGCAGGCGCACCTCGGGCTCGAAATGTCCCTTGTGAGAGCGGATGTACTGCTTGGCGAGAGCGTCATGCAGCCAGTGGCCTGTTGCCTCCCCCAGTGCCACAGCAACCACCGGGGTGAAATAGAAGAATCCCACTTGTTTTGGTCCGAAGCCGTACAGTGGGGTGACAAATATGGCCAGCGTGGTGTTGATGCCCACCGCCCATGCAAACGTCTACGATCATGTCAGCTCATTTGAGGCCAGTTGCTGACACGAACAGAATTAAAACAAACATACCAAGGCGTAAAAAACGCACGAGAGAGCTACGATTGGCTTGAGAAGCACACTGACGGTTCTCCAACAAGCTTGGCCAAAGGTGTTGCGGAGATGTCGAGACTTCCATTGGGCGGTGCCGATCAGTCTGGCAAAACGGTTGCCTCGAGCAGGCTGTTGGTCCGATGGTATGGTCCTGTCATAGTATGTCTCTTCCAGAAATGCAACGACCAGTGCCATTCCCAGCACATTCATGCCAAAGTACACCCAAAATGGCACTGACCAGTGTAGTGTTTCTGTCATGAAGGCGGCAAAGAGAGGACCGACGTAGGGGGACATGACAATAAATGATCTGTTTGCAAAAACTTGTCAACAAGTCTGGACAGAATCCATCCATGAACAGAAAAGCTCACGCCCAAATGTTGATCTTCCTCGCCTGTTCATGAAAGAAAAACATGTCTTTGATAAACATCAACCCCCCTGCCTGGCTGACTGTCGAGAAGAAGCCGTTGAGAATACGGGCCGCCATGAATGATTCGAACGTATCTGGTTCGGCACACCAGGCTGCTGTTGCGACGGAGATGAGGAGGAACCAAAAGACGACAGGGAGACGGCCAAAGTAGGCCGAAAGAATCACGACTGCTTCGGGGTCAGACAAATTTTCTTGTGTTCAAGTTGCTGAGAAAGTCGATAGGTACATACCAACCACACCACCTGCGCCCAACATGAATACATTGCCGGCTTGTGAGTGATTCACAGTGTCTGGGGTGGTCCCCCACTCCACGGCTTGCGGAATCAGAGTGACAGCCCCGGTTGCGCTCCCATAGTCAGGCAGAAAGGACACCCAAGACACGATAAAAAGCATGAGGTGCTTCTTGTTCCACGTCCAGTTCAAAGGATCATGCTTATCATCACTGGGCTGGGGGATCAAGACGGTGTGGCCATCCTTGGCAAGTTTGAGCCCTGTTGGCGCGGAATCATCCTCGGCGATGTCAATAATGTAGCCCTCGGTTTCCTGGAACTCATGAATGCGGCCTTTTCTGTCTCTCTTTTCGTTGCTATCCTTGGTTCCTTGTTGGGGCTCGACCACTGTCGAAGGGGTGGGTTTGTCAGTCATTATGAGGATAGGGAACAAGTGGGGGGTTGAGGAGGAGCAAATTGCAGATTATTTGCAAGACAGTGACGGCACATTATATATCTTACCGATTGAAGGGTCCCTGCAACTACCGGTGCATCCCGGCGGGCATTAATCATAGGTAAGTATGTATAGTTCCTCCAACACACAAGTTCAAGACATGCATCTCTGGGTCTTGATGTTACACGTACATGGCGATTGTAGGTATCGTACATCACTCCGACCGGGTAAATTTCTTGTGTGGATGGCCCGTTGGTGTAAAAGTGTTACACCATCAGAACCAACAGACCTCTCACCCGTCTCACGGGGAGATGTTCTATTCGTCGTAATGAACACACGAGCCCAACTTTAATGCATATGACCTCTTACGGTTATCTTTGAACCTTGCATCAGGGATGATATTGCATTCAATATTGAACTATTGACTTTTCTTACCATGATGAATCATTCAGGCAAGTAGGTCGCAGTGATGGAAATCACCCAATTTTTGCAATGATAGGTACCTACCTAGCCGTGTGACCCCAACCCCCCCAACCGATACGCATAAAGATTTGGTTCAGTGGTCTCTCAAGAATGACCCGGCTGCATACCCACGATGAGCCCGCCCCTTGGTTCGCCAATCAAACATGTGGGGATTTGGAGAAAATCTTGTCGAGCTCTGTCAGCTTCGGCAGTTGGCACACCCGGTCCTACCATCAGTCCGTCTGGACCCAGCTGCTTTTCCAAGTGGGAAGGAGTCCCAATCACGTCGAAGCTTGGTTCTAATGTTGCTCAAATATGGAAATAGGCCACAGCCGCTTCTCTTTTCTGTCAAGGTCTCCTATCTTTTGCAATCGTCGGACTATCCGCGCTATACCCAGGGTAAGATTGGGCCCTTCTGCATGACTCCATGCCCGGTTTCCCACGTCAAATTTGTAACCTGGAGTGCCACCTCTGTTATCCCTGAGGGGAACTGGCAAATTCCGCCCTGGCAGGCAGTTTTGCCAGTTAAGTCTGCTTGAGCGCTGGCTTCGAATAAGATGCTATATCTCTGTCAGCTCTCATTCAAACCTTCTTGTCGCCATGGGCAATCACTCAGGGGTTAAACAGGGTTTAAAACCTACGCATTACTTGGATCGCGATCATCACAGTACCATGCCAGATCAAAACGGATTTCGGGCGACTTCTCGTGCAAAGAAAGTGCATAACTACATCTGGCCAATTGCCAAGGCAGTTCTGTTCCCTTCCCAGGGGTGCACTGATGCCATGTTGCATCGTTGAGCACTGGAATCTTGGACAGGCTCCACGTTTCTCCGGGCCCAGGATTATAGAAACTGAAAGTCCCCTCGAGTTTTCCGTCATCGGCCGTTTCAATCTTGTACTCGTTCAAGGTAAGAGTGTGGGTGTTGCTGATGGAGTTGATTGTGCAACTTCTGTTGTAGAAAGTGTGAGGGAAAGGCGGGAGCACGGTTTTGTCGATGGCAGGATATCCAGTAAATGTCAATGGTGACGCGGCAGGTAGGGTGCAAGTATAGTCTTTGTGTTTTTTGTCTGTCGGTTTGGCGCAATCAAGGCGTGCCTTAATCAATCCCGTGGCACGATAGTCTTCTCTGTTTCAAATGCGTTAGCCGGCCCTCACATGGCACAAACTAGAAGAGACAAGACCTACGGCTCAATATCCTGGACATTGTCACTACACTTCCACTCCTGGCGAATCCCTAGGATATCATACGTCCTGTCCAGCAGAACGTCGAGCGTGGCATTCTCAGCCAAACACTTTACCCACGGTGTTGAGCCATCGGTAGGTAGGCCCTTCTCGTCAAGTGTCTCGGATTTGCAGACTGTCCTTTCGCCGCTGGAATGATTCTCAAGATCCAGAGTAAACTCGTATGAACCCTCGTGATGCTGGTATTCCAAGCTGTGGACAGTAAACTCGGGATCCCATGAGCGATCGACGCATCTCCACGCCCTCTCAAAAGGTGTGTAGGGAAGCAGGGGCCATTGAGGTTGTAGATCCATCGGACTAGTCAGCGTGGCAGCGACATATGATCCTCCCATGATGCAAAGCGTCTCTTGACCACGAGGTGTATTCCACTCTTCCAGACAACCTTGAACGACAGGTTCTTCCCAGACACCATGTCCGTGGAAACTCAGGCTTTGTCACACGATAAGTATCAGTTTGGATGCTCTTGGGGGTTATGAGTACAGCACTCACTCAGAGTCAGCGCACTTCCATCCACCCCTCAGTCTCACCTGAAAGTCATCGAGAAGAAACTGAAATTGCAAGTCTGTAACATTGCAGTTGTGCCAAGTTTCCAACTGGGCGCCCTTTGGGTTGAGTTCGATATTGGTCACTCTGCAATCTGCATGTTGGCCAGTAGCGACGTTTCTGGTGTAGAAGCGAACATCGCCGTGAGTGCCTCCATCTGAGACATTCACTGACAGCAGTGCGGGATCGTAGATGGACCACGCTGGCTCGCTGAAGGATAGCCTGAGGCAATCTTCAGGAGACGGGGGAAGAGATGGGTCGTCGGGATCCGGATAGTACTGACGGGCTCCCACAGGTTGGCTGGCTGAGGTTGGAAGGCCGTGGATGTGCTCGAGGGCAGCGATGCCAAGAATCAGTGCTTGAAACAGCATCTTGAACAAGCTGCCTGCGTTGGTCTGGTATGCGCCATCATGATAAGTTTCTCGCTCTACCTGAAGCTGAGGATCCCATTTTGTTATCCGACATCGTTTTCGGGTAAATAGATCAGGTGCACATAGGCCTGACTCAGGCTAATCGTGGGTGTAAGTTGGATTGTGTTAATGAGCCATATTGAGACCGGGCTTACATCTATGGATCCTGAGGTGTGAGGCCCTCCGGGATAAAGTGTCAAGTATCTATTAGCACGCATGAGCGTGGCAACTTCTTACCCTGCATGCATCCCGGGAGAAACGTGCGCATATGCATCTGTGTGCCAAGTACATACCCGTACTCTGCGATTCTAAACGTCCACGCCTGATGGTAACAAAACGCATTTGCGCGCATTCGCAAAACCTTACACAGAAACAACAAAAGCAGCGGACCAAGCACAAGTACAGCCAGTCCAGCGTGTCATTCGGGTAGGTATCCGTTTGCCCTGCAGTTAGTGGCATGCAAAGTCAGCCAATCTCTGTGAGCCTGGCGACTTTTCGATCCAATGAGTGACATGGTTTTCTACGCAATTGCGCCAGCTCGCAATTGGGTCGTTTTTTCCCCTGCTATCGTCTCCATCGACACAAAACCACAGGATGACGGTGACGGAGGCTAAGGGGGTAAGAAGCCCTAATCGGTCTGGTTTGGTAGGGTATTTGGAAATGTTGAGGGGTTTGGCGGGCCAAAGACCAAAAACATTTATTCCCAGTTCCAGGTTGTTTTCTTCCCAAACCCAGTTCTCGATCTTCGCTGTCACGAGCCTCTGTCGAGCACAGTGGCAAAATGGACGGAGCCGAATCATACGTTCACCCTCTGCTGTCCGTAATGAGCTTCGATGATGAGTTCAAACTGCGCGCAAACTGGGTGAACAAATTGAGCTCACAGGAGCAGTCATCAAGATCCCCCAGTCCAAGCAGCGTCACTCCGTCAGAAGGCAGCTCGACCAACTTTTGCGAGTATGCCGCCTCCACAACAAGCAGCTGGGCGACCTCGGCCGGACCAGGGACGGAATATGGATTTCATGAGGAAGAGGAGGTCAAGCCTGGGGCCAACGAGTAGGTGTCCAATTCAGTGTAAACCGTGCGGCAAAGTGACGTGACTTACACAAGCAAGATTGCCCAAAATTCCACCCCAACGTCCAGAAACACCAGCAGACCGATTGAACCGATCCCTTGGTCGAAGTCACTCACCGAGTCTTCCCAGTTCTTTACGAAAATCATTCTCGGCTGCTGACAGAGAAGCCGACGAGGCAGACGAGATCGACGAAGATGTCGAGTCGGATTTCGATGCCGATGAGAGCGGGTGTGAGACAGCCCGGCTCGATGAAGAGGACGATGAACAGGAGGATAATTCCGACCAGGATGATGACGATGACGAATGGAGTGGTGAAAACGGGAATCTAGAGTCTCTCGTGATCTCGGCTGTGGACAAGGACTATTCTCTGGCAGCCTTTTTGATTCCGCTGCTTCACCGCGACTTCAACTTGGCTCTCAAGAGTAAAGTGGAAAACTGGCGATGTGCAGCATCTCATGCCGGAGCAGGGGATGGAGCCAAACACGAGTCCTCCCCAGCCAATACTTCGCCGTCCCAGGGTTCGGGTTCGGGTCCGTCTCGCAAAAGGAGGCGTACAGACTCGGACGAAGGGGCGAGGGACGGCCGAGACAAGGATCAAGACGAAGAAGACCAAAAGGACCCTGGAGGCGGCAAAATGGGACCTCCTTCCACCCCTCTCAGCGGAAACACTCGCGAGCCGCTGCTGGCTTGTCCGTTTCACAAACGGGATCCAATCAAATACAATGTCCACGGCGATTCCGGGTCTGGCAAGAAGCATCGGTACAGACCTTGTACAGGGCCAGGGTTCAAATCTATCCAGCGACTAAAGTAAGTCGCCGGGGTCGGTCTCTTGGGACAACCTGCTGACTTATTGTAACAGGGAACATCTCAAGCGAACACATTCTCCCGTCCAATGCGAAAGATGCAAAGAAACATTCAACCCAGGAAAGGGGGGAGACCGTGCAGAATCCCTCAACAAGCTAGCCGAGCACCGCAAGAGCGAGGTCCCCTGTCCTCTTCGGGACGCCTCTCTCAAAGAAGGGGTTGACGAAGTTCAGTGGGCCATGCTGGACAAGCAGAACCGGAAGAAGAACCAAGAGGTGCACCGGGTGGAGAAGTGGTTTGAGATTTGGGACGTTTTGTTCCCAGAGGTTGCCCGGCCAGAAAGCCCATGGCACGAGATACCCTCTTCGTTCACCTCGGGAACCCCAAAGGACGGCGAGGATTACTTTGTCGATCTCTTTTTCAACATCCTCGACCACAAGATCCAACAAGGTGACATCCCCCTACCCGGCTCTGACCCTGCCGACCCCAATTCGTCCAACAATCGCAACCTGGATCTCCTCCGGGACCGCCTCAAGACCGTCGTCCAAAACACCTTTCGGATGTACGTCTCGATACGCGAGAACCTGTCCCCAGAGACATCGTCCAGTCAAAGCCAGAGCCTCAGTCACGGCCACAACCGCCAGCCCTCATCAACCTACCGGTCAACCGGCACGGGCAGTCTCAGCGCGTCACTTCTCCAGCCGCCATTACCTTCCACCGCGCCAACTTCAGTCACCAGCGGAACTCCTCAGCAGCAGCAACAAAGCCCCGCGGCCACCTATCTTCCGCCGGGGGCTGCGTATGGGATGGCTCACTCCCAATTCATGCCTGCCGTGTCCCCGGCGGCATTTACGGGAATGGCAGACGACGGGACAGCCACAGCCATGACGGCAAGCCCCTATTTCTTCCACGCGGGCAACAACATGTTTACGCCACAGGGATACTGGCTTCATCAAGTCCCGGCCGCGGCCAATCACCCGCATGCCGTGTCGTTTCCGCACCAGGGGCATCTCCAGACCGCAGCTGAGACGTGGCTGAACTGGGGACATGCTGGTGGAGATGGGGAGCAGTGAGTGACCTTTTTTGTCTTTGGCGCTTGGGATGAGAGCTTTCAACTTTGCATCTACATGTCTTGTGCAAACAATTAATCTTTATCTTGGGATTGTCTTTTTCGGAGCTGCCTCTCATCTCTCCGTAGAAAACCCACGAGAGCGATAAAAGGCATACAGGCCAGGCTGATCTTTTACGCGGCGTGATTGTTTGGGTGGTCTGTGAAGAATGATGAAAACAAAATCTCGCTTTGATTGCTCAAGGTAGCTCGAATGATAAACCCGCCAGCCTCGTACAACAATACAATAGTGTATACTTATACCCAAAACAGAAGCCCAGCCCCCCCAAATGCTATGCTATGCTCTAATCAAGTAGCAATACCAGCTTTTTGCTTGTACCAACAAAATTTCCATGATCCAAAATTCTATCCTAAGACCTAAGACCTGTTCACGGCAACACGCCCTGCCGCCAGCGCTCCACCATATCAACCTGTCCCACTTGGCCCACTTGGCCAGGTACTTGCATCCCGTATCCACCACCATAAACACCATTCATCGGAATGCCACCACCATGCATCATTGGTTGTTGCGGCGTCAGCAAGCTCAAGTTGCTGCCGTTGCCGTAGCCTAGGCTCATCCCAGCAGCGCCGGCCTGGCCCACAGCGTGCCCCCCCATTCCGTTGTTGAACATGCCATTCATGTATCCGCCACTCCTGCCCCCGGACGAGACGGCAACCAGACTTGTGGGCATCTGAGCTCGGAGCGCTGCCATTCGGAGTTCTTGCTCCTGCTGCACCCTCATTGCTTCGGCCTCCCGGTTCAGGCGCGCTTGCTCGAGGGGGTTCATGTGACCCATGGGGGTATCGATGGGATGAGCACCAAGCATGTTGGCCATGGAGAGCGGGCGGGCTTGAGGGTTGGCTTGCAGGCCGCTCACGCTTGGGAAAAGTCCAACGGGCGTAGCAGCACGAGGTGGATATATGCCGCCTCCAGCAGCCATCTCGCGCTCCCGTGCCTCCCTCTCGGCTTGTAGTCTGCGTCTTCGCTGGCCCAACGTCTCTTCTTCCTCGGGCACATCCACCACCGCGGCAGCCTCATTGCTCACTCCTTTGCTCTTGGCGTCGGCAGCCTCCTCGTCGGCTCCGCCAAACTGGCTGAGAAGCTCGGCCGAGAACATACCGCTGACAGGACGGGTGCGCGGCAAGGGGTTTTCGGCTGCCAGTCGTGCTTTGCGGGCAGCCAGCGTCTCCCCCTCCACCTCGGGATCACTCTCGTCTGCGTTGGCGCCCATCATGGAGACTGGTCGTTCTTCTTGGGGAAGCTGAAGATTGAGCCTCGACTGGGATCGCATACCCATCAACCCAATGGGAGCGCTGTTTGTTTGTGTGAGCGGCATGTGGCTCATTCGCTTCTGAATAAGGTCCAGAGACAACGGAACATGGCCGCTGTCTCTGCCCTGCAACCTCTCGCGGCGGCGGCTGAGGGGCTCGTTGTCTTCGATTTCCCGGCGCTCCATCAAGCCAAGGGGGCGATTCACCTCGCTCATGAGAGCGCCAATGTCCATGGTTGACCTGTTGGTTCCGTCACCAGTGACCTTGGCAAGCGCCAGCATGCCCAGCGGCACGTCCTCGTCGTCCATGTCGGAGCCTTGATACGGGTTGGCGCTTGGGTCCTCCCAGGCGAGATTAACACGCTTGCCCTTCCTGGTCTTCTGTTCCACCTGAGCAACAGCGTCCAGTTCAAGAAGAGTGGTGCCGTGCTGGCCGCGGGGAAGCTGGGTGCCGTCCTTGACTCGCTGCTGATTCTGGCGCTTCCGGATCTGCAACTCTGCGAGCAGCGTCGTGGGCGGGCCTCTGTAGACAGACCTTTCGTTCTCACTAGACTCGTCGCTGGATTGTTCACTGGACTCTTCGTCGGCACCCGGGGCGAGGGGGTTGGGAGACTGCAGAGGGCCATCGCCGGGTGAACGATCACCATTTCGTCTGATCCGCTCGTCGTCGTCATCGCTGTCGTCGTCATCGCCTCTGCTCGGGAAAAGGGAAAACCGACTAGATCTCTTCTTCGGTTCGTTCTCGTAGTCAAGCAGAGCCGAGCTCGAGTTCCTCTTGACAAGCGTCTTTCGTTTTGGCTTGGCCACCACCTCCTCCTCCACAGGCTCTGCGTCGGACTTCTTGGGCGGCTTCTTTGATTTGCGCTTCTTCTCAGTCCCATAAACCTCATCACCCAAGGCCCCGGCAAAGGCGTGGTCGGTAAAAGCGCTGACGGGCGCAGCGGCCGAGGCGTCGAGGATGCTGTCGAGCGTCGCCATGGCAGATCCGTCCTTGACCTCAATCTTGGGGAGATGGGTAGAGGGCAGCTCGAAAAAGGCGCTTGCACGGAGCTGTGGTGGCAAGCCGTCCAATATAGTCGCCCGGGATTTGCGGTTGTCGGTCAAGCGTTGAGGACGACGGAATTCTCGTTGCTCTTCCACAACAGGGGCAGCCGGATGGATGGTGCTCGCCTCGGACGCGTGCCTGGAGTGGCCCGAAGCAAGGGCGGGCGCTTGTGGTGGCGCCAGCTCGTCGGCATTTGATGTCTGGGGAGCGTAATCTCCGCCGAGGAGCTCCGGCATGAGGGGCACGTTGTGCTGGCTACCTCCGCCCACAGTATGAGTCGGATCAGGAAGCCACACCCGTGATTCCCGCGTTGTCACCATCGGCATCGCACTCATGACCTGGGACCGCCTCGCGGTTCTGGGTCCCGCCTTGGGCTTTTTGGACAGCTTTGGTGGCAGATTGAGCATGGCGGGGACCGGAGCTGGGTAGTAGAGCATCTGCTGCCCGGTAGATGGGTCAAAGTACGATGTCGGGCGGGGCCCCAACGAATTGTTGATGCCATGGTGCTGCGGTTGCTGTTGTGACCGAGGCGGAGGCAGCTCAGGCTCCTGGTGAGGCACAAACTGGTCGGCTTCGGGGTCACAGTGGACGCCGTCAAAGTCACCAAACGCTGTCTGAGCTTGATCAAACGTGGTAACGGATGCGGCCGTCGTTGGTCTTCTCGCCTGGTCATTATTCTGGTCCCAATACTGCGAGTACTGGTCGGGCTGGTGGAGCTGCAGCCGCGGGGCGGGATCATCCAGAAAGGTTTGGTTCTCATTCTGGGGTGTGCGCGCTCCTTCCCCCTCATCGGCAAACTCTGGCTCGATATATTGGCGGGCACTCGCTAGTATGCGCCTCTCCTCCTCGTCGTTGTCCGGCACTCCCAGGTCGGCTCGGTCCATGGCATCCCGCGTCAGGGCTATTGGGTGTTCCAGTTCGGCAATCTCGGCAAGAGACAGCTTGCTGGCTGCACTTCTCGTTGACGCTTTTCCTGGTCCACTCCGAGACATGAATGGAAAGTCCTCGCCGTTCTCCAGGCTAGACGAAAGCGCAACGGACTCCGGAGCTGGCCTTCCACTGGAGCTGGCCTTGCTGCCAGAGCGGAGACGGGCTGACGCGCCAGACAAGGAATGTTGGGGACTCATGACATAACCGCCAAAACGGGCTGCGTTGTTCGTTTCCACCACCGAGTTCTTTCTGCTTCCGAGATGCAACGCCGAACCAGACTCGGAACCGGCTGAGGTACCCCTCGCACGGTGAAGAATCGACGACTTCCGACTCTCGGACCGCTTGAGCTCGTTGTGTTCTTCGCGAATGGCGACTTCGATGGAACTGGTCATGGACAGGCGCTCAGCCGTGGCTTCGAGGGCGGCAATGTTGCCGAGGTAGGCGCCCGACTGCGATCGCTTGTTGAGATCTGGGGTGGGGTGTGTCAGGCTGATGCTCGCGGTGGAAGAGGTTCGGGGCAATGGCGATTCGATCGAGGTGGTGGGAGAAGGAATTGTCGTGGGAGTCGGTCGGATCAGGGGCGTCTGGGCCGTCACTGAAATCGGGGAGCGGATCGGGGACTCAGGGGCGGCCTTCGCATTTTGCGCTGGGGGGTCGGGATTTGAGCATGCAGCGGTTGTCTGCGGCACGATGGTCGTATCGGCGGCGCCAACAGCCCCGCCAAGACTGGCCCCCAGGTGTTGCTGGTGCTGGTGCTGGTGCTGGCTTGCGTCTGTCAGGTCTGCATTTGGAGCTGGCGATGTTGTCCTTGACACCGGACCGAGAGACGGGCGAAGACTGGCACTGCTCTTTTTGGCCGCCAGTTCTCGTTCTTTCTCAACCACTGCCGCGTGCAGGGCTTCAAACGATTGGACCATGGAGCTGACAACCGTCACGCCCCGGCCAGCTGCCGTGGCACTGGACGTGCTGCTGACACTGTTGCTTCTGCCAATGGCACTGCCCACCTGCAGAAACGTTTCGCCTCTGGAAGTGTTGGAGGTGCTCAGCATCGATTCGTGTTCGAGGGAGAAGGACGACTTTTTTCTCAGCAGGCGGTCGGTGGCCGAGTGGTCCGACAGGTAATCGCTTTCGTTCATGGAGAGGGGAGTAAACGTCTTTTCGGCCAAGCTCGCATGGGCCATGGGATTGGGCGACTGGGTGGGCGAGGCCAGGCTGGTCGAGGTGGACTGCGACGTTGGCGAGAGGCGCGAGGCGAAGGAATCTGGGGAAAACGGCGGGCGCTGGCCGTGTTGATCAGGCGTGTCGTCATCAGCCTGGCCGGCCGGCAGAGTGTTATATCTTGACGCCGCCATGGTGGACGAGGACGAGCATGGACAGAACGGCCGCGTATTGCTCTGCTCCCGTCGCTCTGGGCTACCCTTAGTGTGCCACGGTTGGTCGCCGTTCTGCAAAGGGCCCGCCTAGTGCAATGTAGGATTCGGTGTCGGTCGCTTTTCGTGCGCTTGTGTCGTGTGTCCTCGTCGGCAGAAACGTTGTCCTCGAGGCCGACTGATGGAACGGCAAGCAGTCTATCATGTCCTGGGTTCTAAGTAGGTATAAGATGATGCAGCAGGAAAGAAAAAGGCCAGGGCGGGATCTGGTGTTTCTAAACAAAGCAGCCCGTCGTCGGTTCCTGGGCTTATTTCATTTTAATCTCATCTATCAAAGGGATCCTGGTTCGCGAATCCAGTTTGGCGGAGCGTTGAAGTCTTGGGCTTGTGTCACTGTGGGCCGCGAATCAGCGATCCTGTTTTTTGACCTGCATCACACAACCACCGCAACCACCATTGTCTCTGCCAGACCCAAGCTTATCGGCCCAGAGTTGCACCACGACCCTCGCCGAGACGGGCGCTCGGCAAGCTGTATCGACCAGCGGTCCGTGATGCTGACCCGAGAGAGTTCCAAAGACTTTCAGGTACCCGTCATCAGGAGACCATTTCGTGTTCTCGAACATGCAAAATGGAGCTGTTCTTTATTGCATTTCCATCACTCCCAATTTTAGCTTTTTCCCGTTGTTCCGCCACCGGGGACTCCCCTGAATACGGTGCCACTGGTGCCCACCGTTCAGCTCATTTGCCCATCTTGCTGGCCCCGCCTGGCATCCAGGAGACGACGGGGAGAAACTTGGCTGCCGAGATGTTCTTTTGTCGGGCTCGCGAGCCGTGGTTGGCCATGGGCATGAGGAGAGATAGGTAACGGGCATTCGCCGCCGTCTTGCATTGGCCGAACCAGACACGCGACATGACGGCCAGACTGCACTGGCACGACTGCTCCCGTCTCTCGACAGCAAAGTTGTGTGTAGTAGATAGCTGTCTTGGCCCGTCAAAGCTCAAGACCCTGGCCATGGACATCTCGAGATCCTCCACTCATAGTCCATATCATATGCCGTCCGCTTATCGTGACCCACCCCCTGACATCTTTGCAGCCGTGTCACAGCATTTTCCACGCTGTCTTTCTCGCCGACAAAAACACAGCAGCAATGCGAGGACTTGCAGCTTTATCCAGCCGAACCAACATCTCTACTCTTGGCATCAGCCAGCAGGTTCAAAGGCCTCGCCGTCATCCGCTGCCACGCGACATTCGGGAGAGACTCTCTTGGCACAGCCAGGGGCTGACCCCCATTCCTAGTTCCCAGAATCTGGGAAGCTGCCAGGCGTTCCCGGAATCGTGCTCGTGATCGAAGACGCATCCGAGCGTGTCTGGAGCCGCGTTTCAATCGACAACCAGGACCAGCATCTCTTTCTGTGGTTTTTCAGAGACGTTTCCGGGTGGTAGGGTTGCAGCTGTCACAAGGCCTTGGACGGTGCCCCCACGGACCATTGAGAGATCGCGCGCGTTGAACGTGGCGGCGTCAACGTCGGTAGATAGCAAGGCTTGGACCAACCATTCAATCATCCGTTACATTGCAATCTCTCAACCGCTTGAGACATTAACGCCCAACCCGGCCCATTTTCGATAGCGGTTGAGCACTCTCAACGAATCCAAGTCGGCTTATCTCTTGGTTGACCACCCATGATTCAGCCTCAGGCGCACAAGACTGCTGCTCCCAGTACGCATATTGTTTGCAAGACAGCTGTAGATGAAGGGCGGTTCTTCCACGGGTGATTGCATCAGCCAATGTGGTCATGATCATTCCTCCTCTCTGACGTCAAATCTTCAACTCTTCTACTAGTCTTCTACTAGAGGTGACTGTGTTGTCACTACCTGTATTGAAACAACGGTAGCATGGCTGATAACCTGACAGTCCGCTCGTTGTAACTTTGGAAAAGGAGTGAGGTCATGAGAACACGCTTTCGTAGCCTTCATGATACACAAATTCATGCTGTACATACTATCCTTTGCGTGATGGTGTCACCGCATTTGACAATCCTATCTATCCGACGCCGGGAAGCACGCCTCCTGAGTCCTCCTGGTCCACAAAGTTCATCTAATCTCCTTTCCCGTCGACGCCATCTTTCCATCCTCATTTCCAACCCATATGTGTCTGACGCAGTATGACTGTGGCGTCTGTGGTATCGTCTTGATGAACCATTGTAATGCCGGACACTGATTCAAGTTGAGTAGAGGGAATGCTCGCCAGGTCTGAACAAGTCATAGTCGTTTGAAACTGTGATAAGAATTCTAACCAGCGCACTTATCACTACGCCACGTAGATGTGCATAGGCCGAAGACCTTCTGCATGGGAAGGGGACAGGCTTCTCTTGTATTCCAGATCTGATAGGAAGTGGTGGTTGTGGCTGAGTAGTTCATTGCGCACTGTGGTCGCATCTTCAAACCGACATCCGTGTCTTTGTGGCACTCTGTCTGGGTGGCAGTAAATGCGGAGGATCATCACATATCTAGGTAATCCATGCTTGAAAAGTGAAACCACTCCAGAGTAGCAGCCTCTAGGCAGTCGAGTCAACCTGCCTTGGTGATTGGTCTTGAAGTATCACGAACGACTCGAGAGGAGTTCAAGACAGGATGACATAGCCAAGTGCCCTGAACAGCACATCGATAATGATATATTCGAAATGTCTCGCGAGACTATTTCCAGTTTTGTTCATAGTATTGATCGCACATCGTCAACAACACTCTTCTCACTCTAAGACATCATACCTACCTAGGTACCTAGATTGGAGTCTCTTTGTAATACGCAAAAAAACGGAAAGCCATGCGACGTAACACGTTGATGGGCACCGTTACGAGAAGCTAGGCTCGCAGCATGTGAGTCAGCCATAATTATTCTATGCATCTCGAATACCTTTCCTATCTTGTTACATTAACACCCGAATAACCGAGACTGCTATTTGGGAGGAGAACGCTCAATGATGCCATCTACATAGATAGTAAACAGAGTTGATAGACTTTTGAAGATAACGAAAGCCCCCGAGGAGGCAGCTTTAGGGAGTCATGTCCTGAGAGGCGATTACACGCTGGGGTCTCTATATTTCTGTGTACTTGTCTTCTCAATGACACTCGCTCCAGAGAGACCAAGCCATCGGGCCTTGATGGTGGAATGTAAATATGGGATATCCGCATAGCACTAGCACGTCTCGTGTCGGCCAGAATCCGTGTCGGGTATGGCCGTCTCCCCGGCCGGGCGCCATCATAAACAACAGGGGACGTGAGATAACAACCAACTGTTTAACACCATTTGCCACTTCCCCGCAAAATGCCAAAAGACGATCTCGTCGCGGCCAAGAGTCTGGGGTAAAAAGCGGGTTTTCTGGGCTGAGGTCATTGGTTATACTACTGGCCGCTCACTGCTTCTACATTGGATATGTTGCTTACTCAGAGGCGAGAAAGTGTCTGCGTCCCAGTGCTCCGTATGGAGATCCAAGGGGATAACCGGAGTATATCAGGACACCCGACCCCGTGGACGCCATCCTGCCGATTGGGCCGCCCGGAGTGTATTGGAGGAACTGCGAAAAGTGGCCTGTGGGGTCAAACTGTTGTTGGTGACCTAAGGAGGGAGGTGTGCAGTGTCTATATGCCCGGCAGGGGATGCTGCATAAGTTCCCTTGCATCATCTCCAATAAGAGACAGCCACAAGAAAATCTGGCCCAGTCACGGGAAGGTCTTTCACTGCGTGTGGCTGACCGAATGGCAGTGGATTCTGGCGGCATCGTGACATTGGCAAACATGAGATGAATATATTGTTCTTGGGGGCTTGGGTAGGTAGGTACACTACTTGAAGTGTGTGAGCTGTCGTTTTGTAGTGTTAGTCGGCTATCGGCGATCGGGACTTGATGAAGGTAAGCTCTCTTGGCTGGTGGCGGCTGAGGACCCTTCCACCCTTCCAACCGGACAGGGGTATTAAAGTTGGCGAGGGTGGGCGGTGTGGTTGGTGTCAAGAAACGGGCGACTCTGTGTGGGGGTTGCACCCCCGCGCGGGTTTATCTCACCTCAGATGTCACGAGTCTAGAGACCAAGGGTGATGGACGGGTGGAAGACTGTCTCTTCTCACGTCGAAACTGGCAGTAACTTTTGTCAAGCTGACTTCTGGGCTGTGTTGCGTGATTTCGAGTTTCTTGACAACCAGAGTTTGCCCACCGCTCACGGGCTCGGGTTTTGATAGTGGAGCGTCACCCGATAGGGCCCGTTGAAATGGAGGCGGGTTTCTCTAGCGGCTTGGTCCCTGAAGCCACCAGCATGGTACCGAACAGAGGACGGGGAAGTCCTCGAGACTCGCCGAAGGATAGAGGACGGGCAAGCCAAGGCTGGGTGAAGCCAGCACACCCTCACCGACTTGGACCCTGAAAATGACCATTTCCATTCCGTAAAGGCTGTGACGGGCACCGGACGGGCACTTGAGCGTCACTTGACCTAAAAAGTCAAAAACATGCGCTGGCCTGTAGGGAGCTGAGCCGACACCGCCTACCTAGGGAGACAGAACGGTGAGTCTACTTTGTACTTTGTTAGATGTTGTCAAAGGAGATCTCCTTGGTTCTTTGTGAACCCTGATGGTCAGTCCCTTTGAGTGCGCCAGGGCTTGTGATCGTTATTGCTCTCCATTTCCCAGGTTGATGAGCCAACAGCAGTCAGAAAAGATGCGATTACCGGTGGATGATGTCAGGCTTCAAGCTCGCAAGGCAGGACGACATGGATAGAGACTGCAGCTCGCACCCCGCTGTTTGCTTGATCTCAGGTGCTGGATTTGGGATGCATTGTACAGTGACGGTGTGCGAACGATAAGCATACGGTGCGGATGGCCAAGTGTGTGGCGGCTGTGGCTTGAAATACTCCCGGCCAATGGATCACGCGGGTCCGGCTGAGTTCCGCAGTGGCTTCTTCGCACAGTGCAGCGACATGGGCAATGCCCCACCATTCATCCCACTCTGGGGTCTCCCGCCCACTTTCTGCCAGCTGCGGTAAGCGCTGGTGTTGGCTGCGTGGCTGCTGCTATCGTGGCCCACGCACCACGGACATCGCTCCAGCAATGTTGCAATACCCGCCTCAGCTCTTGTGACCGCCTCCTCCAAATCCTCGCATCCCTCTGCCGACTCGCCCCCGCTCACGGCATACAAATCAAGTTGGAAGCCGTCTGGGTGTGCCGCGCCGCTGGCCTGTTCTTGTGCCAGAGCTTCATGATTCACGACGGGACCTGAAGTCATCCAACATTCCAAAACGTGGTTGGTGGGTGCGCCCTCCTGCCCTCCTGTTTCCCTTGACCGTCAGACTAACTCGACAGCCCAGTAGAGTACTGAACGCATGGTGTAACTCCACCCGGTGGTTCCAATCAGAACCTGTAATGGCCAACACCAAAGATCGGCCGGGGCCAAAGTTCGCACCCAAGTTGATAGAGACCACCTTTGAACGCTATCGAAAGTCCATACCGCCCAATGAGCTGACCCCGAGTCCATCCCCGAGGTCGCCATCACCACCTCCGCGGGAGCGACGCAAGTTTGCACCGCAACTGGTAGAGTCCTCGGTCCGAAGATCTAGGCGAGTTGGAGACGAAGGCCCAGCCACCCGTCCGACAGACAGGACAGATATCACACCCTACACAAATCACATTTACGCCCCCAAGCCCCGAAGGAAACGAAGCCATGGATCCATCCCAGCAAGCCCCGAGAGACAGAGGGCTCATGCCCGGCGCGAATCGTGTGATGATGAGATTGCCGGCCCCTTGTTTGATCTCGTGGCCCGCGATGCTCAAAGGAAGCTCCAGGACATTGCCATGAGCGCGTTCCCCAACAGCGGCCAGCGCATAGGCGGTGCTGAACATTTCTATGTCAGGGAAGGGTCAGAAGACGACGGGCCCCGCGGGAGACCTTTGACGAGGGGCCCATGGAATCCCATGCACTCGAGACGCAACTCGTCCGAGGAGGACATTAGCTGGGCCTTCAAGGAGATGCAAGAGCATGCGCAAATGGTGAATGCCCACAGGCAGCGTGACATGAGTCGGATAGACACGTTGGACCTGGACAAGATGAGCATTGATGTCCCTAGCGATGCCATAGATTTGACGAGCAGACAGAGGTCGTCCATAGCCAACTCTCCCCTGTGGAGGCCACGGCCGTCATCAGGCTCGCTGGTGGCCATTGGAGAGACTCATATGCCCTTGCTCCGTGCCGAGTCGCCTCTGCCGCCCACTGGAGAGAATCGCATGCCCAACATGGAGCCAGACTCTCCCCCGGTCCGACCCATCGGCGAGAGCTTCATGCCGTACATACCCTCGGCGCCTGCTGGCAAGGCTGGCGACATGCCTTATGCCCCGGCCTCGCATATACCTCCGGAAACATCTTTTGGGCACCATGCACCTTTCAACCCCTACGGCCAGGAAAGAGACATGTCCCTGGAGAGGGCGAGGGCCGCCCATCGGTTGCGACTGAAAAAATCACCTCCCATGCTCGGCCAGGATCTAACGTTTAGAAAGTGCCCGTCCCCGAAGCAGACCAAGCTGGAGCCGGATCATTTGTGGGATCTGGAGACGGGAACGACGCTGGAGGACCAGCACCGTGACCCGACAGAACAGCATGGCCTCTGGCGCGGTTACTGCTACACGAGCAACCAAAACGAAAAGATTGCTCATGTGGACAGGCCGCTGATGATCACGACGCCCATGCCCGACGCAAGCAACACAGATCCATTTGACAGAGCTTTTGGAACTGCTCCGGTCGAACTAAGCGAGGAGCCGACGCCGGTTGGTTCGAGGACCGACAGTCTGCATATCCCAGGAGGAGGCTCTATTCAGCTCCAAAAGAAACCACATTCGGCGAATGGGAGTCTGGTCGTTCCCGAGCACCGAACCAAGAACAACGCACCCAAGGGCCTTCACATGCTCCACAACCTGCACAACCTGGACGAGAAACTGAAGCAAGAGAAGGCTGTGGCTGACCTCGAGGAGAAGATTGCCGCCGAGTTTGATGACAAGTTTGTGACGCAGGTGTACAATTACTTGTCTCTTGGATACCCGGCCACGGCTAGGCTCTACGATGAGGAGCTGAGCAAGATCAGCCGGATTCCCGTGGAGGAACTGGAAAGGGACGACGACGCCATCATGGAGGATCTATGGGGCGCAGAAGCCCACGGCAATTCTCAATCCTCTGGCTCGCAGTCCCAGAACAGTGAGGACTCTGGCCCGAGAAGGGCGGACGGGAAGAGGATCAAGGCCACCGGACATATCATGCTCGATAGCGAAGAGCAGGACAATGTCAAGGAGGAGGACAGGTGTCCAAGATGGAAGGCGCTGAAGCTCTACATCTATGAGTGGGCTCGGCAACATCCGGACCTGAACGCCATCAGCCCCTTGGCCTGGGGTGTGCGCGAGCGGAGGGGAAGCTGGGGGATTTGACTTTTCTTCTTTGCTTTCCCTGGGGCGTTTAATAGCGGGCTGTTTTTTTCTACATCTAACCCAATACTCACATTTCGAGTTTACAATCCTTTACTGTCTTTCTCATAGCCTAGGCATTTTGGAATATTCACTAGCGACACTTTTGTTTTGAGCTTGCTGTTATCTCTTTGCCGGGGGGAAATGGGTCGGTGGCGGCTACGATCTGTCCTTTCCACATTTTTGGGCCTTTTGTGGTGGTAGAGGTTCGGCACAAACTGGGATGTGGATTAAACAGAAACAGCAATGGCGGCTTGTTGCCACTGGGCATGGTATACACAAGAACTCTACGGGGATAGACGTACTGTAGAAACAAAAAAAGGTGCGTGTATGTATCCAAACGGGCGTGGAGGTGGCGGAGAAAAGAACAAGGAGACTGACCGGACATGGTCGGATCATGTTGGTTATTGAGAAGGGGCGCACCTGATAAGTTTGACAGTTCTGGTAAACATGGTCATATATTGAGTCTAATTCTTCACCGGCTTGTCTTCAGCCCTATGAGAATGAGGCGGTTGTCGGTTGTTTCGCCCGCACTGTCCCGTCACCGCCAAGAAGCGCCCAAAAATAGCAGCCCCACCTAACTGACGCGCACTGTGTTCTCCGTTTCTTTGATGACGGAGACAGGGAGCCAGATTGGCGGGTTCCCGACCGAACGCGACGCTGTCCCGAATCCCGACCCCAACCACGACCGCTCGTACCCCAATTCTCGACCGACCACAACCGAGTTGACTGCGGGCAGTTATATGTAGACCCATGGAGCCTTCTCCCCTAACACACCAGCCCCGGCCCGAGGTTTTCCAGCCCAAAATCGTCCGGCTCTATGAAGCCCTATTCAAGGTTCGTCCGCAGCGGTGGGTGCCTGGTGAGGAACAACAGCTGACACTTGTCCCGGTTCACAGGTTAGCCCCGAGTGACCGAATTATCAGACGCAGAGGTTGACAGACTGTGTGCTAAAAGGACGATGAAGATGCACCGGCCGAAAAGCCCGAAGGCTTCTGGAAGGAGTTCTTTCTCCTGCGGCCCGACCGCGCCAGCTTGAAGCGCATGCTCGACGAGACCCCAGTCGGCGATTTACTCCATCTGTCGACCCAGACAAGGCAACTATTCATCAAGGCGGTACAGGCGTTGCGACGGCCATATGGAGTCGGGGATCTGCATGCACTCGACACCTTGTCCACGTTCATGATTTGCGTGCTTGCAAAACGGTACACAAACCCGAGCTCGGATATCATTGAGGTTTTGGCCGGGCTGGATCAGATCGATACCGTGTTTGGGGACTTTGTCGCAGCGCTGGAGGGCCTCATACGCAATGGAAGGGGCCCAGGGGTAGAGTGTTGCCCACATGGGGTTGGTCATGCGCAGGACAAAAGGCAGCCGGCGGATGGACAGGAACCACAGCAGCAGCAGCAGCAGCAGTCAAAGGGGAAATCCAACTGCACTTATACAGCCGATTTGCAGAAACGGGCGGTGGAACTGGCGCTCGCCGTGTCCTCGGGGGCGTATCAAACGAGCTTGCTCACGTACTTTATTCAGAGGGATCTGTTCCCAGCGATAATAAGCGTATGTTACTAAACCCCTGATGTGAAAGGGCCGTGGTGCTGACCGAGACAGTGTATTCAATCACAATCTTCACTGGAAACTTCTGGCGACGAGACGAGGATAACGAGGCCGTTCATGCTGCTTGGACTGCTGGCCAACTACAACAAGTTTGAGTTTCAAAACCCTTATCAAATGCGCTTGAACGATTTTGTCAACGAGCGGGTCATCAAGGATATCGTAAAGGGCGTGGGCAAGACGTGCCAGAAGCTCCGGGATCAGTATATCGATGTCCAAGAAGACCTACCAGAAGGATGGACGCTGGCCAACACGCTCAACAAGATTGGGCTAGGGGCTATTGCGCCAGGGGGAAAGCCCTCGCCCAAACCGGTCTACGACGCAGACACTGCCAAAAGAATGTTTGCCGAGCTGTGAGTGCACGTCTGTTTCTGGTTGTGGGAAAATATTGCTAATGATCTTGTAGGCCGGGAGAGGAAGCTGCCGTCTTGCTTGCCACATATGATTTTTCTCACGCCAACAAGCTGTTCAGTCTGGAACTGGTGACCGGTGCCCCAAGGTCGGAAAAGGGGGAAGACTCCCCGTTTGCAAACTTCATTTCTCTCACGTCCTACCTCCTCCAGCACGCCCACCTCTCCCAGAGAACAACCTTGTATTGTCACCTCAACCTGATGGTGTTCCGGTTACTGATTGAGGACCCTGTCCTATGCAAAAGGATGTGTTCAGACGAAAGCAAAGTGCCGGTGAGGCTTTGCCGGCAACGATCCCCTTATTTGCCGCTGGTGCGGTCCGAGAGAGTGATTGCCACAGCTGTCATGGACACCATGATTGACGCCATCAACCACAATCTGCGACGCAGACTGGACGTCGGCCTCTACACGCTGTGTGTCGGCATTCTGCTGCGAATCATTAGCTACATGTCCCGGTCGCGAACACGGCTGCAGTACCACTGGGCTGACCTGTTTCGGTCTCTACTCAGCCTGATCCGATTCCTGACAACATATGCCTCTGATCTCAAGGGGCTGAGTCACATCAACACGCTGTTGGATCATGTAGTCAATTTGCTCGCCTTGGGACTGTCGGCCGGTGAGACATTCTTACCCACACCGGCAGCGTACGACGATCTGTTTTACAAGGTTGTCGAAACGGGGGAGGTGCTGGTGAAGTTTAGAGATACCTACGGGCTGGCCAACAGGGCGAGCAACTCTATCGATACGCTTGTCAGCGTCAGTGTCCACTACAAGGAGATGCTGGGAACTGATGGATCCAAAGCGGTCAAGGGCAAGAGAACCGGGGGGCAGTTGACCAGTCTGCAAGTGGCCGAGGTGATCAAGCAGGGCTACGAGACGCTCAGCATCCAGGCAAAGGAGGGGTTGGATAGCTGGGAAAAGTACAGAGAGGCGGATGAGCGGACGCTGCTGAAGAAGATGGGAAGGCAGGCGGTAGGAGACGTGGGGGCGCTGATTTCAGGGTGACCATGGCGTAACCGAGTTTGAAGAATGGGTCAATTGGATGGCGTTACGGTTGTGGGAGCTGAGTATACCATACTGTCTACTGTTTTGATCTGGTCGAGTCTTTCTTTGAGAATATTCAATTCACTTGTTGTTGTCGACAGGGCCCGTGCGTCTTGAATGTATTCCAAATGCACGATCGTTGATTGGCTGGGCAGAATCAGTGTCGGCTGGGCTCTTGGCGTCATGTCATCACTTCGGCTGATTGATCAGAAGTTGTCGGTTGCTGCTTCGCATTTGC
The DNA here is from genome assembly GCF_035222375.1 of Podospora pseudocomata. Taxonomy (NCBI): domain Eukaryota; kingdom Fungi; phylum Ascomycota; class Sordariomycetes; order Sordariales; family Podosporaceae; genus Podospora; species Podospora pseudocomata. Next base: position 4,025,572 of record NC_085887.1, on the reverse strand, counting down.
CGCCTTCACCGAAGTTGACAAATGCCCATCTCTGCGACGCAATTCCCATGCTGCCATAACCTCACCCTCACCAAACCTGCGAATACCCTCGAGATATCTTTCCCCAACTTCAGAATGAACGCGTCTAGTTTACTAGCCAGGAGAGCGGCGTGTCTAGCTTGCCGCCGCAGCTTCTTTCGAAGCAGCAACCAACAACGTCAGTTCTCGTCGACGCCGGCCCAGCTCGCCGCTGCTTTTCAGTCCTACTCGTTACCTTCTCACCCACCCCCGGCGCCGCGCAATGCCACGGCTCCTGATACCTCCATCACACACAATGTTCAGTCCCCCGCGTTGCCGAGAGTATACGAGACCCGGCCGCCGAAAGAGCCGCAGGCGCCTCTAGACCCAGCCTCGTCGCTCCCCGAGAGGGAAGCCCAGCAGTCCAAGTCAAGTACACAGCTATCGGCGCCATCGCCAAGGCCGCGGTCCAAGTTGCGCGCTCCCCGAAAGGCGGCAATGAAGCTCACTCCCGCCGCCGTAGACCACCTACGCGCGCTTCTCGACCAGCCGGACCCGAAGCTCATCAAGGTCGGTGTGCGCAACAGGGGGTGCTCTGGATTGGCGTATCATCTCGAGTTCGTGGAGAAGCCTGGGGCTTTTGACGAGACGGTTGAACAAGACGGAGTCAAGGTGTTGATTGACAGCAAAGCACTCTTCAGCATTATCGGGAGCGAGATGGACTGGATAGAGGACAAGCTTAGCCAACGTTTTGTTTTCCGGAACCCCAACATCAGTGAGTCTTTTTTGCCTGCGCTTTTAGTCGACCTGAGCGCACATGCTAACAGCGAGCAGAGGAGCAGTGTGGATGTGGCGAGTCGTTTATGGTATAATGCTGGTGGTCAAGAGACATGGAAGGGTACCTGGGGTGGATCTCCGATTTGCTTTTACATACACCATTAGACCCCGGGAGTCATGGCAGACATGTACAAAACCGTTGCATCAGATTGGGCGTTTGGCTAGGCGTTTGGTCTTTCCTGGGACTCTGTTTAAAATTTGAACTGGAACATGAACAGTCTTTTCAAGACTATTGGCATCTGGAATACAGCATAATGACAAGGCACGCCCTAAGCGGTTTCTTTTGTGCATACTTCTTGTAGAGCATCATCTGTATTAATTTCTTTGTCTACTATCGTTCATCAATTGCGCGGATGTGTCTTTTGAAAAAGATATCATCATCGGCCGTGGCATAAAACGGGTAATCTGCCCCACACCGCCGAACCAAAGCGGCGGAACTTCCAGAACCACGTTTTGCAGGGGCCTCTCTGGACCGTCCCGCACTGAGCCCCCAGATCGCGTCTCCCAGATTCATTAAACCTTGTTGCCCCAAGACGCGCCGCCATCGCCATTCTATACGCCCTCTTTTGGTTGTTTGCCTAACCCTCGATCGCAGTACAGCGCAAGACTCAACTTGTCACAGTCGTATAGTGATTATATTCGCCACTCTTTTCTACCAAGGTAGTCACTGCATTCTGCCTCTCGAGAACGACAGGATGGTCGTTTGCCCCATTTGCCAGCGGGGCGTCAAGACACTCGAAATCAATAGCCACATCGACTCGGGCTGCCAGACCTTCCTTCTCGACGACCAAGCCACCGACCGGCCATCTTCTCCACCAAGCCACACTCAATCCCAGCCGCCATCAACCCAGCAAAAGAAGCGAACCGCCGCCGACTTTTTTGCAACCCCAGCTGCGAAACGGCAGGCCATCACCAATGGATCAGCCGCCTCGATACCACGGCCCGTCAACGGTTTTGGGATAAAAACCAACAATGGCAACACGGGCGGACAAAAGAGGACCTGGGATGAAGCTAATAGCTCACCAACTGCGGACAACAGACCGGTAGGGGCCCAGACGAGCACACTCTCGACAAACGGCACGGCTGAGCGAGATCCCGGTGCTGCCCCTCTCTCGAAGCGATCCAAGACCCATCGAGCCGCCCCTTTGGCCGAGCGAATGCGGCCCGACTCCCTCGACGATGTGTTTGGGCAAGACTTGGTTGGGCCCAACGGGGTGCTGAGGTCTCTGATCGAAACAGACAGAGTGCCATCCATGATATTATGGGGAGGTTCGGGGACAGGCAAGACGACGATAGCAAGGTGCATCGCCCGGCGAGTGGGCAGCAGGTTTATTGAGCTCAATGCCACTAGCACCGGCGTCGCCGAGGTCAAAAAGTTCTTTGCCGAAGCAGCCAACGAGCTTAACTTGACGGGGAGAAAGACCATCATATTTTGCGACGAGATTCACAGGTTCAGCAAGTCTCAGCAGGATGTGTTTTTGAAGCCGGTGGAAGCGGGGACAATCACATTGATCGGGGCCACTACGGAAAACCCGAGTTTCAAGGTCCAGGCGGCGTTGTTGAGTCGGTGCAGGACATTTACACTGGCATCGCTTACGAGGGAGGATCTGCAGAGGATCTTGGTCAGGGCAATACAGGCCGAGATTGTGGAGGAGGGGATAGAGCTCAGCCCCCTGATTGATGAGGAGCTGTTGACGTACCTGTCGGCCTTTGCGGATGGAGATGCCAGGACCGCGCTGAATTTGTTGGAACTGGCCCTGTCTCTGACGACGAGACCGCAAGGGGGAGGGGAGGCTCCATTGACAAAAGAGGACATCAAGGCTGCGCTGACCAAGACGTTGGTGTACGATCGGGCGGGTGATCAGCACTACGATACCATTTCTGCTTTTCACAAGGCTGTCCGAGGGTCAGATTCCGATGCGGCATTGTATTATCTGGCGAGGATGCTGCAGTCGGGAGAGGATCCGTTGTTTATTGCGCGAAGAATGGTGGTGATTGCATCGGAAGATGTCGGCCTGGCAGACAACTCACTCCTGCCATTAGCCACGGCGACTTACACGGCCACGCAACAGATTGGTATGCCAGAGGCCAGGATTCCTCTGGCACACTGCACCGTGGCGCTGTGCTTGGCCCCCAAGAGCACGCGAGCGTATAGGGCACTGAACAATGCATTTTCGGCTCTCAGGGAGCCCGGTGTGGCCAGTCTTCCGGTTCCGCTGCACTTGAGAAACGCACCCACCAGGCTGATGAAGGATTTGGGGTATGGTGCCGAGTACAAGTATCCTCCTAATTACAAAGATGGAAAGGTGAGGCAAGAGTATCTGCCTGAGGAATTGAGGGGGAGGAGGTTTCTGGAGGATAGAGATTTGGGGACAGAGGTGGATCCGGATGTCGAGATGGAGGGGTGAATGTTGGATATCGTGGGAGAGTAATACCGCAGCCTTCCGTGTCTGGATAAACATTGATGCTTGTTTACTTGGGAAGCAACTGTTCTGCGTCCTTGTTTATTAGATTCCAGATTCGGCCTGGTGGTGAGGCACGTTTCGGTCAGCCCGGTTTGATCATCAAACTGTATTGGTTTCCATGGACGGGCTGTCTGTTAGGCTAGGCCCGTGAAACTTTGGCCACGTCACCCACAAAGCCTGCTGAGACAAAAAGCTTCGAAATGTATCTGGTGTTCAAACTCACCTCCAACGCGCCCACTTCAGCCTGGGTTGCAAAAACTGTTCCGAGTCCTGACCATGTATGCCACGCCAACTGTCAGCTGACCCTAGATGTTGATCTTCTAGCAGTCACACCACAACAGTGGGCAGTCCTCAAGGAGAAAGGACAAGGCCGTCTTGATGCAACAAGGGGGTGGTATCACATCTGGGATGTCCTCTTTCCAGGACACCAGCGGCCGCCCTGTATTCATTACGACAAAGCATCCGAATTTGCTGAACGTGTGTCGGAGTAACGCACGCTCTTTTCTCAGTAAAGGTTTATTCAGAAGAAAACCAATGAGGCTCTTCAGGTGTCAAGCCCGTGTGATCCAAACCATACCTATTTCACCGCCATTTTCAACTGTTTTCAAGATGTGCTGGATGACTTTGAACAAAGGTTGAAACAAGGCTCAACAAGCAACAACCAAGCCACCGCAATCAACGCCCCGCCTGTTCCAACACGGCTGCATTTCCGTCAATCCCTTCGGCAGCCTATGCCTCTTCTGTGGCTGATTCCTTCCTGTTGTCACCAGGATTCCAACTCAAACCTGCACTTTCAACTGCAAATATGCAGGCTGCCAGCCTGTCATTGGCTACAGGGACGTCGACGTTCTGGCTGGATAGCATTTGTTTCCCTGGCATCTCAGCTGGCGGTAAAATGGACGCGAAACAGGGCATGCAGGTGGATCGGAGTCGACGTTGGGCTGGGCAGTATACTGGCATAACGGTGGAAGCTGGGATGCTGGAGAGGTACAAAATCAGCTACGAGATGAGAAGTAGAAAAATCAAGGATTTTGTTCCTCGTATGGAAAACGAATGTGAATCTCAGTGTGCAATAATTGTTGAGGGACCAGGTTTCCAGGACAAGACCAGTAGAAGAGACACGGGAAAGTATAGTCAAGAAGTCTCAACGAATCGCAGTCAGACGTTAAAGCATGAAAACACCTTTGTAGATTCCCGCTTGCCCAAAGCGCGTGGTAGCCCTGACACCTTGCTGAAGCCCCGAATCGATGATAATACTTTGACATTCAGAGCCGGGCAGGTAATCCTAAAAGATTTGCAACGAAAGACCCACCCATGGCTGAATGAGAATCTGTCCAGAGAGGTGGGACTGGACCCTGTCTGATGTGCTAGACCCGAATGCCTCGTTCTGACCTTACTTACGACAAAATATCATCAGACCGCAGTCACACCTGGCACTCAATGTTGAGCGTATGGTAGGCATGCCACAGGTCTGCCCCCAGCTTCCATATCTCTGGTTGTTGTTCGGAAACCCATTTCCACTTGAACAACCCGCAAGACCTGACATTCCGCTTTTCCAAAAATCCGCAGCATTTCCCAGAGACAAACATCAACAACAACAACCCAGAACATTGGATCCAGCTACCAGATTCAGTGAATTGGAGTGGAGAAAAGGCGCCGGTCTTGTCTTCCCTACCGAGTTTACCCACCCGTCTGCTTCAGCAACCCCTACCGACTTATTTAAGGTTTTTCGGCCGAAAAATGGTCTCCTCAAGTAAGTTTCCCCCTGAACAGGGTGATATTATGCTGGTTAAAATGCAATCTCGCAGATACGTTCACCGGACTGATGCCTTCACCGCCCTGATCTTCATCGCTGGCACATGTCCCGACCGTCGCACACCGGACCCAAAGGCAGGCTGGGCCCTTGTACATGCCCGCGCGCCCGCGCGCCCGATTACCCAAAAATCGTCTCTGCTCGCCTGGAAAGGAAGAGGCCTTTTGGCGACGATGGCTCCCAGACCAGCAACCGGGCGGAGCTTCGCGCTGCCCTTGCCACCCTGCGTTTTGAATTCGGACCCAACGAAGAAGGTTTCCGCACACTTGTCATCGTTATCAATTCCAAGTATGTGGTTGAGGGCTCTACCACATGGGCCGAAACTTGGATCGAAAAGCAATGGAAAACGAGCGAGGGGGAGGACGTCGCGAACAGGGATTTATGGGAGGCATTGTTGGGTGAGATTGAGAAAGCCAAGGAGAGGAACATGGCTGTTCAATTTTGGAAGATCCCGAAAGAGTGGAACGTGGATGCTCATGATGCAGCAATGAAGGCTACCGAGCAACCGGCGGCTGATAGTTTTCAGGACCAGATTTAGATCTCTACGTCTCCAGGGATTTAGAATTCAGCGTAGGCTTGAGGTGGATGGTACCTGCCCTCATGTCAACATTCCAATCAGCGGCTTATAAAAAGTCATAAGGACACAGCGCACTCAATATGCATCATTGCAGGTAGTTTTACACCACATTTAGATAGGATATTGCCCATAAAAGAATTGTCCATTAGCCAAGCTACGAATCGTATATTCCCTCCATCTTCAACCAGTGACTGGGACAGCATGCCATCTTCTGAATGATCTATGCCCGGGAACAGAAAACAAAGCTTCTCGATAGAGACAGACATGGACAAGCATGGAGAAGAGCCAAAAACCTCACTGGCGCAGTCACGTACGCCGCCACCTTCTCCTGCCTCCACGGTGAGGTCTTGCCGATAGCGACAATCACGGCTGTGAAGGGACCGTAGTAGTATGAGTTACATAATTGTTAGCCTGGTTATGCTCTTGTAATTTTTATTTATTTATTGCCATGCTCCTGCTCCCTTGACTTTGACAGGCACCTTTAATAACCTCATGCCGGAGTCGTTTTGACTTGGCAATCTTCCAGCTCTCACATTCACCTGTAGACTCTCATGCAGCAGTTTTGGGGCAGCCAGATGCTCGTCTCTTTCCTTTCTCATCTTGACAAATTCCTCTTCAGTAACGCCATCTCTCAGGTGCTTGTTCTTCAGGCGGTGCTCGCCAACGGTGACAAATGGCACAGGCTCTCTCAAACCATCGGGTGGATAGTCATGCCCGGTCCAGATCTTGACATTATCAGGCATAGACAGGATCTTGCGGGCTGACTGATACAAGGCGTGGGCCGATCCGCCGGGAAAATCACACCTTGCCGTGCCAATGTCAGTGTGGAAGATGGAGTCTCCGCAAAAGATATTGTCTGGGCATCCAAGTTAGCAGGGTTCTTTACGTGGAAAGGAAAAGGAGACAAACCTCCGATCTTGTATCCCAAATGATCTGGGGTGTGGCCGGGAAGATGCAGGGCCTTTGCCTTTAACGTTCCAATAGAAAACTCTTCATCGTCCTCGAACAGTTTGTCGAAAACACCTTCATACTCTTTGGCGTCGATCCCATATCTCTGCCCAAACAAGGTCTGTACCTGTCCAATCCGCTTGCCGATGCCCACGGGGGGTTTCAGGTCCTGCTGCTTGACAAGCTGCCGTTGGAGATAAAAGGAAGCAGTCAAGTGATCGGCATGGGCGTGGGTCTCTAGAATGCGCACGATCCTGTATCCCTTTTCACGGACCAAAGACAGGAGGCCGTCAGCCGCGGTAGTGGTAATGGTGGTGCTGCACTTGTCGTAGTCCAAAACAGGGTCGATAATGACTGCGTCCTTGGTCACTGAATCGACGACTAGATATTGAAAAGTGCCAGTTCTCTGTTCAAAGACTGGATGAATGGTAGGTTCTGACGGAGCAGGGGAAGTAGCTGAAGAGTAGGTCTTGCGTAGTAGACATTGAGACAGTCGAGGTGGATTTTGAGATTGTCGACAACAGGGTCTCCCTGCCGCCGCTCGGTGGAAAGACCGATGTTGAGAGTGGTAGAAAAATTGGGTGCGTGGAAGTCGAAGCGAAGAAATGACCAGGGGGGTGAGGAGCAGGCGGGTGGTCGCCTGGCATCTGATGGCGTTTTCAACGCATTGCTGTACCTGAAGGGTGTTCATGGTGGTCTCGGTGAACGTGGGTGAGGGCAAGGACAACACGCTGATCAGTTGGGATGGGAGTCGGTCTGTTTAAGCTTTGTGTATGACAAGTGTTGCAGGGATGTTGCAGACGCCGGCCTACTGGGCATTACCGGGAGGCAAGAAACATGGGGGCTAAGCTGGGAACCCTGGCCCGTGATATTGCCGTCAGTCCATCGTGGCACACCACCTCCGGGTGACTTACAGCGGCCCGGCAACTGGTGGTCCGTGCTGCCGGCGTCGCTGTCTATCGGCCATCGTCAACGGCGACATCAGGAAATCATCGTCGTCGACGCCAGCTTGTTGATATAAGGAAAAAAAGAGAAGCCACTTCACTCACTGATTGATCTCGCCATGTTCAGCTTTTTCTCCTTAGAAACCGTTTTTCAGCACCACGATTCCCATCATCCGCCGAGTTCCGACACCGCCGACTGCCACCGACAGCCGTAGAGACGGCGATTATTGCAACGCTGTGACTAACCAGGTGGCTCGGCCCGGGAGAAAATTTCATCGGATGTGTGGAATGTCTGTTTTCGCCGACCGAGTACCATGGGAGGAAGAGAAACTTGCTCACCCGGTGGCCGAGTCATCACAAGTGCAGTCAACTCGACCGGCGACAAGAAAAGTTTCACAGCTCCGGGACTCGGCGACTTGGCCCACATTTGGCCGTCTCCCCTGGGTAATTCGCTCACGCTCGAGCACACCATTTCAGCTCTTTGTCCTCCATCTCATTCAGCACCCACCTCTCCTGTTCCTGGATCTGAGATCTCAGACCTCCGTTTGACAGACATCCCGTCATCACCATCCCAACATGTCCAGCAGTCAACTATTAGTCACCACAGCAGCCTGTGCTGCCCGCCGCTCAGTCATCACGCAACTGGCCCCGGCTGCCGTGCGCACTTTTGCGAGTGTCGCCAATGTCAACCCCACCACCAGAAATCACAAGGTCGTCGTTGTCGGCGGTGGTTCAGCTGGTCTGACCATCAGCCACCAGCTCCTGCGCAAGGGGAAATTCTCCCAAGACGACATTGCGATTGTCGACCCGGCAGAATGGCATCACTACCAGCCCGGATGGACCCTGGTGGGCGGCGGTCTCAAGAATAAGGAGCAGCTCAGGAAACCACTCAAGAGTTTGATCGATCCCAAGCTGCGATTCTACAACACTGAGCTGGCATCCTTCTCGCCAGATTCCAACACTGTCACTCTCGATAACGGTGACAAGCTCACCTATGAGCACCTCGTCGTGGTGCCCGGAATCAAGGTCGACTTCAACAGCATCAAGGGGCTTCAGGATGCCCTCTCCAACCCAGATTCGGGCGTCTCCTCCATCTACGGCTACGACACGTGCGACAAGGCGGATCGCACCATCAAGGCTCTCAAGGGCGGCCAGGCCATTTTCACCCAGCCGATGGGTGTTGTCAAGTGCGCCGGCGCTCCTCAAAAGATCATGTGGCTTGCCCTTGATCACTGGAAGAAATCCGGTCTTTACGACCCAGCAAACCCCTCGTCATCGCCCATCCACATCACATTCGCGACCGGCCTTCCCGTCATGTTTGGCGTTCCCAAGTACTCTGCCGTGCTGGAAAAGCTGCGGAAGGAAAGAGGAGTAGAGGGACTGTTTGCGCATGATCTGGTCGAAATTAACGGCAACGATGCCGTGTTTAGCCATGGCGAGAACCAGAAGCTCACCCGCAAGTTTGACCTGATGCACGTCACTCCCAAGATGGGCGCTCACGCCTTTGTCAAATCCAGTCCTCTTGCCAACGAGGCTGGGTTTGTCGATGTCGACGAAGAGACGCTCCGGCACAAAAAGTGGAAGAATGTGTGGAGTGCCGGAGATGCTTCCAGTTTGCCCACGTCCAAGACGGCCGCAGCCATCACGGCGCAAGCGCCGGTTCTGGTCAAGAATGTGCTGAGGTCAATGAGGGGCAAGGAGGCGGACGAGGAGTATGACGGCTACACATCGTGCCCGTTGTTGACAGAGTACGGCAAGGTGCTGCTGGCCGAGTTCAAGTACGGCGGCGTACCCAAGGAGACGTTTGGAAAGGCGCTGAGGATTGACCAGGCGGTGCCGAGACGGGCATTTTATCACTTGAAGAAGGACTTTTTTCCTTGGGTTTACTACAAATATATGGTTAAAGGCACCTGGGGCGGTCCCAAGGGCTGGCTCAGAGATTAATTAATTGACAAATTATGCTTCCCATTGCTTGGCGCGCCCACTTATAAACCACCTTCTGGATCGAGCCTTGATTATGTCATCTGAATGGGACGTTGAAGAACATACCTGCCGTCCTCGGATGCTAGACCCGGCTTTCCCTTCCGGGCAGGAGATTGTCGATCCGAACCTTAAAACCAAGAGATGCTGCCGCTTTCGTCTCTCTTGCTCTCGGCAGGCGCTCCCAGTTTCCCCTCCTCCCACGTCAACACCATGCAGCGCGTCGCAGCTCTCGTCGGCGCTGCCGCCGCCCTGTTGGGCGCCGTCTCAGCCATCGACCCACCTCGCCCCCCCCACCAGCCTGTCGGAGGCGGCTCCAAGCTGCTCACGTACAATGTCACCACGGGCAGCCCCGGCGCTCTCTCTGTGTCCACCACCGGAATCACCTGGGCCCAGACCGACAACGACGGCGACTTCATCACCCTCGCCTCCGACGGATCGCTTGTCTTTGAAAACGTCGCCAGCGGCAACAAGACCACATTCCTCGCCTCCAGCAAGATCCCCGCCGACTATTGGGACTACTCCATCTCCCACGACCAGACCAAGGTCTTGTGGGCTGTCGACTATACTAAGCAGTATCGTCACTCCTACTTTGCCAACTACCTGGTCCAGGATGTGACCACCGGGCAGACCCAGCAGCTCGTGCCTGGTTCCAAGGGTGATATCCAGTATGCTACCTGGAACCCTGCGTCGTCCTCCCAGATTGCCTTTGTCCAGGGCAACAACCTCTTCCTCTGGGACAATGGCACCATCAGCCAGATCACCACCAACGGCGGCCCTGATCTTTTCAACGCTGTTCCCGACTGGGTCTACGAGGAGGAAATCTTTGGCACCGACCATGCGCTCTGGTACTCTCCCGACGGCGAGTACATTGCTTACCTGAGCTTCAACGAAACCGGAGTCGAGACCTTCACGATTCCCTACTTTATGGACAACCAGAAGGTCGCCCCGGCCTATCCCCGTGAGCTGGAGCTGAGGTATCCCAAGGTCGGCACCACCAACCCCACCGTGGCCTTCCACCTCTTGAGCGTCAAGGACAAGAAGACGACCGAGATTCCTGTTACTGCGTGGGCAGCCGATGACTTGATCATTGGCGAGGTTGCTTGGTTGACCGAGGAGCATGACAAGGTCATCTACCGCGCTTTCAACCGTGTTCAGGACCACGAAAAGCTCGTGGTTGTTGACACCACCACCAAGACCTCCACCCTCACCCGCCAGCGTGATGGATCCGACGGCTGGCTTGACAACAACGCGGCCATCAGCTTCATCGGCTCCATCACGGAGCAAAAGGGCAAAGGAAAGGGCAAGGCAAAGGGCAAAGGCAAGGGCAAGGGCAAAGACGACGAAAAGGAGTACTACCTTGACTTGTCGGACGAGTCGGGGTGGAACCACATCTACCTCTTCTCGGTGGACGGCAAGGACAAGATTGCTCTTACATCGGGCAGCTGGGAGGTTACCGGTATCAACAAGATCGACACCTCCAGAGGACTGATTTACTACACGTCCACAGAGCGCCACAGCACCGAGCGTCACATTTACTCGGTTTCCTACATCACCAAGAAGAAGACTCCATTGGTTGACGACAAGGTTTCTGCCGTCTGGTCCGCTTCCTTTTCCACCGGCGGTGGCTATTACATCCTGAGATATGCCGGCCCCAACGTCCCCTATCAAGAGCTTTACAAGATCGATTCCAAGACCCCCCTCCGCGTCATCAACAACAACGACCGTCTCCTCAACAACCTCAAGGAGTACAAACTTCCCAACATTACGTATCACGAACTTGACCACCCTTCTGGCTTCAAGCTCAACGCCATGCTCCGTCTCCCCGCCAACTTTTCTCCCGACAAGAAGTACCCCGTCTTGTTGACTCCCTATGGCGGCCCCGGTGCTCAGCAGGTCAACAAGGGAATGCAATCTTTTGGCTGGAACGCCTATATTGCTTCCGATCCCGAGCTCGAGTACATCACTTTTACTGTGGACAACCGTGGCACCGGTCTCAAGGGCCGCGCTTTCCGTTCCGCGGTCGCCTCCAACCTGGGTGATCTTGAGGCCCAGGACCAGATCTGGGCCGCCAAGTGGCTGGCCAAGAATCCGTGGGTCGATGCCTCCAAGATTGGTATCTGGGGCTGGTCGTATGGCGGGTATCTCACGGCCAAGGTGGTCGAAATTGGCGATCCCATCATCTCTCTGGGTATCGCCACCGCTCCCGTCTCGGACTGGCGCTTCTACGACACCATGTACACCGAGAGATACATGAAGACACCCGCGCTCAACGCTGCTGGATACAACAAGTCGGCGGTGCACAACACGGACGGCTTCAAGAAGATTGCCGGTGGCTTCCTGATTCAGCACGGAACCGGCGATGACAATGTTCACTTTCAGAACGCTGCCGCCCTCGCTGATCTGCTGATGGGAGACCGCGTCAGCCCAGAGAAGCTCGAGGTGACCTGGTTCACCGACTCTGACCACAGCATCCGCTACAACTCGCAAGGCACGTTTGTATACAAGCAACTGAGCAAGAAGTTGTTTGAGGAGAAGAAGAGAACCGGCACCGGCGGCAGCCACCAGTGGAGCAAGAAGGGTATGGGCAAGAAATGGGTTGCCTGAAAGTATGATATCATTAGGTGATAGATGTAATAGCATAATAATACTTGTCAAAGTCCTTTTACGTAGGCAGCAGCGAACAAGAGCCATACATGCGTTTTTAGTTCGTATTTAGACGTGAAACGGTTGCATGGAGGATTCGCTACGACACTACAAGCATGCCGAGCAATACTAGAAGAGGCATCGGAGGAGGACAGCCGTTCGTCACTCTTCCCGTCGGTGTTTTTGACATTTGACGTGACATTGGCGGGCAAGAACCATCTCCGACAGCATCTGACTGCGTTCTGAACATCGTGTATGCCTGAATCCCTCGCTCGAAAAGATGGGCCGATTTACCCGGCGCCCCGTTCAGCGTAGAGCTCGTGTTTCTCCATGCGGGGAATGAGCCAGCCAAGCCATTGGAATGCATCCTTCTTTTTTTAGATTGTCTCTTTGAAATCATGATATAAAGACCACCTTGGGAGCGTCCATCATCGGCCGTGTCAACCGAACCAGCCACGCAACTTCAAACATCTTCACCATGCAACTCATCACTTTCCTCTCCTTGGCCGCCACAGCCACGGCGGCTGCCAGCTCGCATCTCACCAAGAGATGCTCGCCAATGTACGACCCCGAACTGGCACTCGGATACCTCCCTCCTGCTCCCTGCTGGCAGACCTTTGACCCCGCCTGCCAGCCCCAGCTCAAGAATCCAATGACACTCATCGCCAATTACAAAATGGCCGTTATCCACGAGCTGAGCAGCAGTTGCGTTGGCGAGATCGAGGAGGAGCTGGCTCGCGAAGCTGCTGGACGCAAAAACAACAACTGGACCAGGACGCAGGGCAATCTCCACCTCATTGGAGATGGAACGCTCGTCATCTCCAACATGAGCGATGCTGCTGTGGCGAGATATGCCGGGCTGCGATATCCTGGTGTAGGCCCTAGCGGCCCCAGCGGCATCAGCACCATAGCTGTGCCAACAGCGACGACAATCTAGACCACGAGAACCTGGGGGTTAGGGATGTGCGGGAGTAGGCATTAAGGGTACTATTAGGAATTAAGCTCTAGATTAGGTCTATCTCTTATCTCTACGATTTACTTGTCATCTTTCTTACTCTGAAGATGTAATAAACTCCAATCGCAACCGCAATGTTGAACGCGATATACGCCCACATGATTCCAAAATTCCTCCACCTGTCCTCCCAAAAGATGTCGACTCCGGCGAGATATTGGTCCGCAACGCTAAACCCGCAAAACCTGCACCCTTCAGTGTCGAAGGGGTTTTGAAGCGAGCCCGAACCCTGTCCGGCCAGAGGAGAGAGATACTGCGCGCAGTTCATTCCCTGGGGCGGGTCAAAGATCAAGGTCTCCGACACGGAGCACTCGACTGGCCTCTCGTGCAGCACAGTCGACACGATTCCGCTGATCCAGTATGTGAACGGGCTGACGTAGTACATAAACACCCAAAACCCGGGCAATGCGATTCTCGTCTGGAGCACACCGCTAAAGATGGTGCTCATCATGGTCAGGAGGATGACAATGCCAGCTGCGGCGTGGGCATCCGGCATGGCGACTATGGTCATGTGCGCAAAGGCGCTGGCGTATATGAACAGCTGGATGATGAAGAGCAGGATGAGGCCCTGGCGGGAAGATGCCTGGCCTGTGCCGACAACGGGATAGTAAAAGCACACATATGTGAGGATGCCCGTGAGGATCTGATAGGGAATCTCGACGACGATATTGGCGATGAGGAACGCCTTCCAGGAATACGCCTTGGAAGGGCGCTCACGAACTTCGTAGAGAGATCGTTGGGTGATGAAAAGGGGTTGGATCTTTGAGCAGTCAGTAAGCTGGCGGACACTTCAAACATTGATAGGTGAACGAACCTGCTGCACAAGTGTGGTAAAGATGGTGGTGACCATGAACACTGCAAAAACAATATTTCTCATACCACCCTGGGTCCCGTCGGCTTGGTAAAAGGTGAAACCAATAAAGAGGCCGGACATGATTCCCAGTGCGAACTTGGCCAGGACATATCCCGGCATTCTCCAGTACTGCTGAAAGATGCGCCGTGTCACCTCCCAGACCTGCGCATGGAACGGCATGGCAAACTCCGAGTTTGTCTCTCCCGCAGCAGGAGCGGCGACGGTGTCTTGTTGTGAAGAAGAATGGATCCTGTCAATCTCGGCGAGAACATCCCTGAACTCGTCGCTGTCCTTCCAGACCGAATGCCAGTCCTGGCCCTTATTGTTGACGCCTTCGGCCACAATCTCGAGCATGTACTCGGCAGGATTCTCATCGTCGCCGCAGTGCCTGGCTCCATGGTGCTCAAAGTATTCCAACAGGGACTTGGAGTTTTGTCCAATGTTTCCAAAGTAGACTGTCTTTCCCCCCTTGGCCAGGAACAGGAGCCGGTCAAATTGTTGAAACAAGATGGCATTGGGCTGATGAATAGTGCACAACACAGCCTGGCCAGCATCGGCGAGCTTACGCAGAAAGACGCAAATGGCCCAGGCGCTCTGCGAGTCAAGGCCGCTGGTGGGCTCATCCAAGAACAGCAACAGTTTGGGTTTAGCCACCAGCTCAACGCCAATCGTGAGAAGTTTTCGTTGTTCGACGTTGAGGCCCTCGCCTGGAATGCCAACAACAGCGTTGGCATATTCCTCCATGCCGAGCATCTTGATGACTTCTTCGACAAACGCAAATTTTTCTGCTTTGGAAACCGTCTTGGGGCGGCGAAGCATGGCGCTGAAACGGAGACTTTCTCTCACAGTCGCCGTATCCAGATGGAGATCTGATCAGGATTAGAAAAAGTTGGCAAGGGCGGGAAACAGAAAACATACCTTGTTGTTGCACATAACCGGTTTGACGCTGAAAGTCGGCCCCGAATGGCCTGCCGTTGACAAGCATGTCCCCGGTGACAACGCCGATGCTGGTGCGCTGGGCGAGAACGTCCAATAATGTCGTCTTGCCGGCGCCAGAAGCGCCCATCAGAGCCGTAAGCGTACCTGGTTTCACCCATCCAGAGACATGGTCCAACAGCCGACGCTTGCCCTCCTTGACATCAATATCGTACACCACATCTTTCCAAGTGAAGATGTCCTTCTGAGGCTCAATGGCACTATTCTCGGGGTCTTGAGCTCCCCTTTCCGCCGCAGCACCGCCCTCTCTCCCGCGCTCTTCATCTCTACCCTTTTGCAAGTGAGAGGGGACATGGCCACGCTGAAAGACCAAGGCTTCGGCTGTGCTGGTCACGGATGAGTTGAGCTCCACGGCGGCAAAATACACGCCCATGAAAAAGATCAAGAAGCCGATGAGGATGCCAAAGTTTCTCCAGACGTGATCGTACGTGTACTGGTAGGCCACAGAGATGTATGCATCTCCGTTGACGGTTGACCTTCCAGCGACCGCTCCAGCACTGGCACAGATCCAACTCGAGCCTTGCGGAGGAGAGTATGGCGGGATAATGTCCGAGCAAGTGAATTCCCTCCCGTGGAACTCGTTGGCGACCAGGATCTCGAAAGCGTAGTAGATGGGGTTGATCCACCGAATCCAGCCAAACCAGGGGTGCATCTGCGGCACAGGAATAATGTAGCCAGTGTACATGACCAGTGCCAAGGCCAACACACCAGCCAACGCCATGGCCTGGGAGACGGTTCTGGTGATGGCCGCCAGAGTCCGGAAAATGGCGCTCATGACAAAAGTCGAAATGTACGAGATCAAAAAGTAGAGAAAGAATTGAGAGGGTGTCCGGCCAAGGCCGGCTAGAAAGTAGGCAATGAGATTGAACACGACAGCTGCGGCAAACTTGATGGGCAAGTCGGCCACAATGCCAGCTGCTGCTTCGGTGGCGGGATGGTAAAACGCGTAGGAGTGATGTTTTTCGACAATGGGTCGCTGATCGTAAAGACTGTCGATTTCCGAGATGGCGGTGAGGGCGTTCAACAGGATGGCCATGAACAAGACAGATCCCTTGCCTTCAAAACCGACAGTGGCATCGGGGTTGCCGTAAAAAATGGAACCGATAATGAGGGCCAGGATCAGATTGGCACCGACATTGACCAGAGTGGCCGAGATATCGTTCCAAACCCTCTGATAGGCGCGAACAGTGTTGTGCTTGATCTGCATGGGGATGCTGATGATGTATGGGGAGCCTGGGCGGACGTGTTTGGCCTGCTTGTGATTCTTGGTCTCTCGCAGATGGCTCAGACTTTGGATCTGACGCTCTCCCTGAAACTCTTGGTCATACGCGACCATTTCTTCTTGAAGGGCCTTGAACTCGGGCGAAGCAAGCCAGTACTGCTCAAAATCCTCGGGTGTCCGTGGCACCTTTTGTTCCATGCCAGGTCGAGGGATGCGTTCTTCGGGGTTGGTAACTGATGTCAAAAAGTCACCAGTGGTCTGACGAGGAGGGCAGAACCAGCCCTGGCGCTCAAAGAAAGCTTTTGCCGCATTGGCAGGGCCAAAGTAGATTTGACGGCCGGCATAGAGGACTGTTGTCTTGTCGAATTCGTCGTAAATGGCTTGACTGGCTTGGTACATGGCCACGGCATTTGCCGAGCCAGCAATGTTGGAATAGAGTCGAAGGGCCTGGACAAATTTGAGGGCTGAAGTCGAGTCAAGACCTCGTGTGCTGTTGTCCCAAGCCGAGATGGGAGAGCCGGCCACCATCATCTCGGCAATACTGACCCTCTTTCGTTCGCCACCAGAGACACCTCGCACGTAGTCATTTCCCACCTTGGTGTGATAGGTGTGGCTGAGACCAAAAACAGCCATGACGACGCGGGCGATGTACTGGCAGTATTCAGATCTCGACATGCCCTCGGCCCGGTTGGAGGGGGTGCGCATTGCAGCGGCGTGTTCAAGGGTTTGACCGACTGTGAGATGGGGAAAGTGCTTGTCGACCTCTTGGTTATACACAACCTCGCCCTTGAACTCCTTCTTCATCTGAGCCTGAGAGGCGCCATTGTAATGAATGACGGACCGCTTGCCGACGTCCAAGCCGTAGAGCTCTCCGCAGAGGCTCTTGAGAAAGGTGCTGCATCCTGATCCAGGACGGCCCAGAACAGCGAGAAGCTCGCCACTCTTGAGCAAGCCGTTGAAACCATGCAGAATTTGCTTCCGCTCCTTTTTGTGACTGCCGAATAGTTCTCCGAGTCGAAAGGGGGCGAGAAGAACTGAATCGACCGTTTCTTGAAGCTGCAGAGCTGAACCCGACCCAAAGACATCCAGGTCCCGAAAAACAACACCCAGGTTGGTTGCCTTGTGGCCTTGCTTGTTGAGTTGTCCGACAAAATGGCGTACCCATCGCGTCACATCGAAATGGTCTGATTCGGGATCCAGTGTCGGGTCATCCTTTGCAGTCGGTCGACGCACATGAGATTGATGTCGAGAGAGAACAGATGCGATTCTTTGGAGTTCCGAGGCATCGGTGTCAATCATGAAGGAACGACGCCTGTCCTGGTAAGGATGCTGGTCAGCGAGTGTGTCGCCTGTCCCGACCGTGCTCGCGGCACCGCTCGGTGGTGCTCCCGCCATGGTGTCGTTTCTTGGGCCTTTGGCTTGGCCGGCTTTGCTCGATGATGCTCCTGACGACTGTTCTTCACATTTTGTTTATTACACTTTTGACTGTGTGTATTCCGTCTGATGGTGGAGACGTCATCTCGGCATCCTTCCGTTTCCATGTCACGCCATTGGCATTGCGATGCCGAATGTTGGCGGAGTCGACCCGGGGATCCACAAGCAGAGCCTCAGCGATGCGTTATCGACTGGAATATGTGGGGCTTGACCTCGGGATCAAACCGATGCTGTTATCTCGAGAGACTGTCGGTCCCTCTCTGCCCCGTCTTTCGGAGAAGCGAGCTGCCGGCTGCCTTCCTGGCAACATTTTTGATATTTTATCTGTCATTCAGGGTCAGCGGATGGATGCAACGCTTCGATGACGAACCCCTTTCACATGTCAGCATGGTCTGTCTCGTCTCCAGGCATGCAATATTTGACCGTGTCAGTTTGCTAAGCAAATCTTGACTTTTTTTTTTGTTTATTCCTATCTCGATCGAGGTATGCCATGCTGTAAGACTAAAGACACGGCTGACTAAACTTTTGTTTATGTTTTATTTTATTTTACTTGGCACCGTCCACAGCAGCCATATTGTAAGTGCACTTCTTTATCCCTACACATCTCAAAAATTCAGAAGACTTTTGCTTTCGGCGAGCAAGCATAGAGTCACCAGAGTCTTGCTTTCACCGTAACCTGCATGCCACGATTAGCAGCTTCCCCCTGACGGTTGAGTCTTGTGTAAAACCTTTTCATAAAACCTCTGCGCCTAAAATCACAAATCTGGTAACGTACATTATAAGCGAGTCGCGCATATAAGCGAGTCGCGCACTGGCCATTGCGACGCTTTCTCTCTACACTTAACATCATTTTTCTCTACAACCCAACATGCCACCTACTTTAAAGGAAGCGAGGGTAATCTTAGCCCTTGAAGCTCTCCAAAAGGACGAAAAATTACGCCTCAGAGCCGCAGCTAAGCTCTATAATGTACCACCATCAACCCTCCGTGACCGACGCGCTGGCCGGCCTGCACGACGCGACACCACGCCCAATTCGAAGAAGCTCACTCAATCAGAAGAGGATGCTATTATTCAATACGTTATTGAGCTATGTGCGCGAGCTTTTCCACCAAGATTGCGTGGTGTGGAAGATATGGCCAACCAACTGCTACGCGTACGCGACGCGCCCCTGTTGGCAAGCTCTGGGCACACAACTTCGTCAAACGCCAGCCACAGCTCCGTACGCGTTTTACACGTAGATACGACTACCAGAGGGCCAAGTGCGAGGATCCAAAGGTCATCAGCGAGTGGTTCACGCTTGTGCGGAACACCAAGGCCAAGTACGGTATTGTGGATGACGATGTCTACAACTTCGACGAGACTGGGTTCATGATGGGTATTATCTTCGCGGGCATGGTAGTTACGACCTCAGACGGCCTTAGCAAGGCGAAACTGGCCCAGCCTGGCAACCGCGAATGGGCAACGGTGATCCAGGAGTCAATGCCCTCGGCTGGGCTATCCCTCCCTTCATCATCTTGGCCGCACAGTACCACCTTGCTAACTGGTACACCGAGTGCAACCTACCGTCTACCTGGCGCATCGCAACCACCGATAATGGCTGGACTACCAATCCGGTAGGCCTAGATTGGATCAAGCACTTCGACTATCACACAGCGTCCCGCACAAAGGGCAAATACCGGTTGTTGATCCTCGACGGCCACGAAAGCCACCACTCGACTGAATTTGAGCGCTACTGCCAGCAGAACAACATCATCACGCTCTGCATGCCTCCGCATTCTTCACACTACCTCCAGCCACTCGATGTCGGCTGCTTGGGGCCATTGAAGCAGGCGTACGGCCGCCAGATCGAGGACTTGATGCGCATGCATATCAACCACGTAAGCAAGCTCGAGTTCCTCTGTGCCTTCCGCGAGGCCTTTTTTGCCTCTATAACAGAGAAGAATATACAGGGTGGCTTTGCAGGTGCTGGCCTTGCGCCGTACGATCCAGAGAGGGTGCTTTCCAAGCTAGATGTAAAGCTTCGTACGCCAACACCTCCAAACTCACGGCCCGGCACTGCACAACCTTGGGTCTTCCAGACACCACACAACCCCCGAGAAGCTGACTCGCAGTCAACGCTTATCAAGACTCGCATTGCCAACCATCAAAATAGCTCCCCGACTTCAATGTTGGCTGCTGTGGACCAGCTTGCTAAGAGTACAATGGCTGTGATGCACCAGGTGGCTCTCCTTCGTGCAGAGAACACTTCACTCCGCAAGGCCAACGAGGCACTAAGTAAGCGCCGGAGAGCCAAAAAAACACGTGTGCGGCTCGGAGGATCACTTACTGTGCAAGATGCAAAGGATATACTTGACCAGAAGGCCGTGGGTGGGGAGGCAGCGCAAGAAACGCAGCAGGATGGCGGTAATGCAGGGGGAGCTCGTACGAAGGTTCGGTGCTGTGGTGTGTGCGGCAAGCCTGGCCATAATGCACGTACATGCCAGGAGGCTGCAGAATCATCTGATTCATCTGTTTCTGATTCAGTTATTGTAGTTTCCTAGTGTTGTGGTTGTGTAATTGAGGGTAGTTGTGGTAGGGTAACAGAGAGTGCGCGACTCGCTTATATGCGCGACTCGCTTATAATGTACGTTAGCTCCTAACGATCCATATCTCTCCCGACGAAATACATTCTTATATGCCACCTACCAAATTGCAGGACCCGTCGATTTATTTCGTTTATTCCTCATGCAAACCCTCTCATGCGAAACCCTCTCTTCCAGGCCCTCCATTCTCATCTCAATTACCTGTACGCCGCAAATCAAAGAATGTGCTGACCTTGTCACAGCAATCATGTTGAATTGAGAACCGGTTATGCTTAACCTCAAAGAAAACCCCCTCTCAATCAATCTGCCTTTCCTCAAAGCTGAACGTCTGCCACTGTAGTGGATCTAGCATTTTGAGCTTCCTTTTTCAGAAACTAAATCGGGCTTTAGGTTTCCAGCTGCTCAGTTCTGTTGGTTCTGTTTCTCCGTCGTGGTTGGTGATACCCCGCGCCACTGACGACGTGGCAACCACCACCATGGTTGTAGGATTTCAGGGAATAAGGTTGACGATCTCGCCCGGTCTAGGCAAGATCGCGGGGAATAAGCTGAGTATGCGGGGGAACGTGATGCGGGGGAGCCGGACGTGCAAACCGAGGTGGCCCGGGATTTGCATCATCATCTGAGGCATGCCAGGAAATAAGCATAGGTTGGCATGTGGGATTAAAAGAAGGGTGGTTGGCCTCCTTGGTGTACTCATTCAATTGCCTACATGTCACCTCTCCCACCAGTCAAAATGAGTGTTCCCGGAGCTGCTCTGTCCGAAAAACACGATGGCGGTTCACAGTCTGAGGAAGCAGAACGCAGCGAGATCGAGAGGACGGGAGAGTCGTTTGCTCACTTGAATGAGAAGGCAATTCTCCGCAAGGTAGGTACCTAACACACCTAAGGTATGCCCGACCATTGGAAGACCCTGCATGCTGACTATCGACAGATGGACATTCGCTTGATTCCGATGCTTGCCCTGCTGTACCTACTCTCTTTTCTGGATCGTCAGTATCTCTTGTTTCCCCAAGTGTCCAATTCTGACCTGTTTTAGGTGGTAACATTGGCAATGCCAAAATTGAAGGCCTTCAGGAAGATCTTGGCTTGACGGATGACCAATACAACTGGTGTCTCACAGCCTTTTTTTTCACCTATGCCGCATTCGAGGTTCCCAGCAACCTGATGCTCAAAAAGATCAGGCCTTCTATCTGGTTGCCAGCCATCATGGTTGCGTGGGGCGTGGTGATGACCTTGATGGGCATCGTGCACAACTTTACCGGACTCTTGACAGCTCGCATCTTTCTGGGCGTTACCGAGGCTGGTCTGTTTCCCGGCGTTGCTTACTACCTCACAAACTGGTACAAGCGTGAGGAGATGCAGTTGAGACAAGCCATGTTCTTCAGTGCAGCTTCCATCGCCGGCGCATTCAGTGGACTTTTGGCATTTGCCATTGGGAAGATGGATGGTGTTGGGGGACTGCATGGCTGGCAGTGGATTTTTATTCTTGAGGGTATGTTCAACCCCTGCTTTTCTGGAGTGCGAGCTAACAACCCAGGCATCGCAACCGTCCTGGTCGCCGTCTTGGCTTTTTTCACTCTGCACGACTTTCCCGAAACAGCGACTTTTTTGACCGAGGAAGAACGAGCATTTGTCGTGTTCCGTCTCAAGTATCAAGGGCAGAGCAAGAGGAACGATCACGCTATGGTGGCCCAGGCCGATGATTTTAAGTGGAAATATGTCAGACAGGCGTTTCTGGATTGGCAGATTTGGGTCAACATCTTTGTCTACTGGGGGGTATGTTGCCCCTGAACCCCTGGATTTCTCCGGTGCTAACACTTCCAAGATTGTCTGCCCGCTCTATGGCATCAGCTTATTCTTGCCAACGATCATTCGCACGCTGGGGTATGAGAGCAGCACCGCGCAGCTCATGACGGTTCCCATCTACATCACTGCCGCCATTCTCGCCGTCATTGTAGCTTACTTTTCCGATCGGGTGGGGCGAAGAAGCCCGTTCATCATTGTTCCACTACTTATTATGGTTGTTGGGTTTTCCATGTGAGTTTCCATCTGCTTTGGGAGAAAACAAGGTAACTGACCAGATTAGGTGCATCGCCTCTGGAAACCCGCGTGTGGTGTATGGCGGAGTGTTTATCGCAGCTTGTGCCATCTACCCAGCTTTTCCAGGCGTCATTGCTTGGCTCTCCAACAACTTGGCAGGGTCGTTGAAGCGTTCAGTCGGGATGGCGGTCCAAATAGGTGTCGGAAACCTGGGAGGTGTAAGTAAACAAGTTAATTACGGGAACAGGACTAACACGATATCAAGGCAATGGCATCCAACTTTTATCGGGCAAAGGATGCTCCCAGATATCGACTCGGTCATGGTTTGGAACTTGGGTTCATTGGCGCCGGTATCGTCGCTTCGCTCATCCTGCTAGTTGGGTATAGCACCGCCAACAAGAAGAGGGCAAGGAAGATGGAGGATGGGGATTTGGGTCGTTATACGCAACAGAAACTGTCTGAGAAGGGCGACAAGGCCATTACATTCCGATATGTGTATTAGAGGTTACATGTTCAACAGCGAGACCAAAGCGGACAGAAATATGACACCCATTCCCACACCAATGACGCCCGTTCCGCTCTCTTGGTCACCACCTTGAATCTCCATCCCCAGCCTGTCCATCTTTGTTGTCCACCCCGGTTCCAGCAGCAACATTCGCAGGCACAACCCCTGAAAAAGAAATCCCTTCCCTGTCCCAACCCCATTGGGAGCCACACAGTGTAGGGCGACGGCCTAGTGAAGTCGCTGCCCGCGAAAGTGAGACCAGAAAAGCAGGAGAATTAAGGAACAACTTGATATTACAGAGGTTTTTTTTAGTTAAGTTCAGAAAATAAACAGTAAACGAAAACAGCCCTAAAGCAAACCAGGTGTGGAGTCTGGTGAAAGGTGGGCCTTTGTAGGCGCCCCGCACCCCCCCACAGACAGCACACTGCCGTCAAAACTGAAGCTATCACGAATATCCTCCCAAGCCTACTATATGCCCAGATTCCTTCCGTGTGCCTTGACTCCTTTTCCCCATGCCTTAGTAGCCTTTTTCCTATACCAAAACAAGTCATTTCGCATATCTTAAACCCGAAAAATCTCGCATTCCTAATAGCTATATAAACTTCGCGTACTTCTCCCTTTATAATGCCTTTATTGGTTTGGGGTGCGGCTTCAGGCCTGAAGGGTATAAGTGAGCAAGTGGGGCTCTCGGAGGATTCGGGGGTTCAGGGGTCATGTATATAAGCGGTCTGCTTCTGACATTCCATTTTAGACAGGGCATCGACTTTTATCTCTTCAAGATTTTGTGCCTTGCACGCGTGCAGGTAATTCTGGCCCTCTGATCAGGCCGATCAGGTGCTTATTATGTGGTCTGCGAGCCCATAGAGTCTTTTCTTTGTCCTACGTGGAGTGCGGCCTGCGAGCGAGCCACTGTCACGCAGGTGTGTCCATTCAGAGACCTATTGAGGGTATATTTGTGGTGTTGTGGTTGTTTTTGTTTGTTTTCTCACCATTTCAATATACCTACTTAAGTACCTTATGTATCTGTACCTATACGCTCATGCACTGGTGCGTGCATCCCCGGCTGCCCGGGCCTTTTTTCTCGTTGTAGGCTCGAGCAACCAGCTTGTCTCAGCTCCCGATATGTCCTCAGGCTGACAGCTTCGGTATCAACCTTTTCTCTCCGGCATTCCCAAATCCTGTCACACTGCCACTAAAAGTGTATTTCAAGGTTCAGCCTCTCCAACGTAGTTCCCGTAAGGTACTTTGCCAAGAAATACACCAAAGGCGTAAAGATTGCAATATGAGAGTAAAAAGTTACCGAAGAATGGTATCCTAAACTGTATCGTAGAATACAGATTATAGGCCTCAAGGAACAGTCGATAGGCCTTAAAATATAATCACGAGGCCTCGAAAGACAGTTATTAGGCCTTAAAAGATAATCACGAGGCCTCAAAAGATAGTCATTAAGCCTTAAAGAATAATCAACAGGCTCCAAAGGATAGCTATCAGGCCTTAAAATACAATTAATAGACTTTTAAAAAGACGTTATGCCATTAAAAATACTCTATAGGTGAATTAGAATAATTGAGAAGCTGGTTGATCATTATGAATACGATAGTTTTGCGGGAGAGTTTACTTTATATTAAAAGAGTTAAGAGGCTCTCCTTTTAATATCTTGCGCAGCTCGAGGGTCTCTGGTTTACGCTGGTCCCGGAACATCTTTCCAAACATCCATTCAACGGGCGCAGGTACGTACCTGTCATCGTCTGATCAACCGTTGAGCGAATTGATCCTCGTTGGCAATCTAGGATTTGGGTACCCACTCACTCCATAGTCCCGTCTTCAGCTCGCTAGAACTGATGGGTGGATAGGGCCAGTAGTGTTTGATGGGTGACAGCGCCTTGACGGGGGCGTTTTCAAGCCAATCCCTGGGATGTGACCGAATGCTCAGGTAATAACATAACCGGAAGTCTGTGAAACCAATGAAAGCCACGATCCAGTCCTTCCGGATCATAATCTTGCCTGGATTGAGGTCCTTCAGGAAGCCCATCTGGCATGTCCGCCAGAACTATCGCTCAGCCTCAATCACATGCTCGAGGACCAAGGTGCGCTCGTTGTCCCGCACCTGTTTCTTTTGCAGAAGCATGTTCTCTCTCGTCGTACTATCCATCAGCTCGAGCAGAATCATGCGCACCCATCGTGGATGACCCGGAATGTGAGTCTCAACGCAGAACGTCGAGGCATCAAAATATTGGGGTGCACACCTACGATGCCCCTCCTCCACCATATTTTCCATGAAAATGAAAGAACTGACTTCAAGAGCACAGTCCAAATCGGCGCGGGTTATGCAGTCCATGCCTTCATCTTCTTCATCTTCTTGAGTTGGGTCTGGGTAATCAACCGCGTCGTAGATCTTAGCAATGTATTGCACTGATGGATGTTTTTGAAGATGACACTCTACAACAGTCGAGCCGCCGTCTTCCTTCTGTTCAATGTATCTCTCGATGACGAGCATCTCCTCGTCACGATCGATATCTTCCAGTGTTTCCCAAGGACTAGGGTCCAATGGAGGGTTATCCACTGCAAATTGAAGTCGGTGATGTCAATGTTCGACATTGACTTCAGGGCTCGCCTCCCAGTGGTTGGGCCCGAACGGTTCCGGAGGAATGTGAGTTCGAATACTGAGCTTGGTTTCGCTTGCATAGCACTCCCTAGCTGGGGTGATCTGCGAAGGGGCTATCGAGACAGGGCAAATATAGGATATCATGGCGTCGGTGATGGTAGAGTATGTTGTGAAGAAGGAAGGAGATTCATAAAAAGAAATAGGGCTGGCACACGGCTCAAATCGCCAGCCACCGCAGTAGCTCCTCATTTTGCAAGTTGAACGAGGCGTTCGGGAACCAAACACAGTTTCGATCACGCACCTGTAGCTGGCAGCTCCAAGCGCTTCAAGGTTGCGTCTAGGCACCTAGCGCTGGCAACTGCAAGCGCCTCAACAAAGGCAGTGCGCTGGTGCCTTATCTGGCAAATGCAAATACCGTGGACGGTTGTGAGATGCGAGATCCACCTCCACTTCTTGAGAATCCCTCTACCCATGCGGCCGGGCCTACCAAAGTCTTCCCAAGCTGTCAGGATTGTAGCAGGTCCAAAGCCGGGCAAGAAGGCTTGCCATATGGCTGACTCGGTAGCGCATTTTGAGCAGCGGGTGATCCTGTTCTTGCCCCTAAAATGATCGAGCTCGTTGGGGACATTGTGATTCGAAAAGAAGTCCGTGTGTACTTATTAGCAGGGAAATGGGAGGGGCAGATACGGGTAAGAGAACTGGAGGATTTTAGGAGACAGATTGCCAAACTTGATGTTTACATGGAAAAGAACTAGGCTTTGTCTTGCCATTTCTTGATATATCACCAGAACAAGAATGCTACCATGTACTTCCTGGTCGAGGGAAATGCGTTGCCCCTTTTGGATTTTGGTGGGGTGTGTACCTAGACTGCCTGTGCCACCCTACCCCCCTTCCCTGTCAGCAGAGGCTACGATCGCATTTCAGAATGTCCAAATTGAACAGTTTAATTGGAATCAGTCCCAAATAAAACTGACGGTCTGATCATATAAAACACCTACCTACTCAGCATGAGACTCATGCCCGTCTTACATACCTAGGTACCTTATATTATACCTACCTTATCAAGACTCATGGTCTCATACCTTCCTAGTTCCTTGGCATCAGCTGCCGCTCTCGCGGGCTTAGTTACTGCAGTTAAATCATTATGGGAGCTGTCTCGTGTGATCAAGAAGAAATACGAGTAGCGTATGCTGAAGGATCATGCCAATGAAATTAACACCAGACTTCGCAGGGCTTTGCGAAATAGCAAAATTTCTTATTAAAGCTATAACTTCTGGAAGAAAAAAGTCCTGGTTGCGGTCTGGGAGCAGGACCGTATATTAAGGTGCTCGAAATATGGAGTCCAGATCCGTGGGCTGACCATAAATATAAAATCTAGGTGCCGCCCTACTTAATATAAAGTCTTATTTATACTGGGATTAAGTTGGATCGGCTAAAGCTTTTTAGTAAACGCAAAGTAGTCTTAGTTCTGTTAAATAAATATTTCGTTTTTATTTGTGGACGACAGACATAACTGCATGTAAACTAACTTGGTGTAAATGGAAAAGTTCCAACCTTGTCTCTTGAATTCTCTTAATTGCTCATGCCCCTTGCCCAGCCCTGGTTCCCAGCCCTCGCTCTGGCGTTGTAGGCTCTTCCCTCCTCGTCCAAGCCGTGGAGATCATGAAGATACTCTTTGAACTGTCTTGTCATTTCGCAGACCTGCTCAAAGTCCCTCGAGTCGAGAGTTGGGCCTTCATGCTCCTTCTTATCAGTCTTCTGCAGGAATCGGAATTCCGCCAGTGCCACTGCGGTTTGGAAAGCTGTCGGTTCACGGTTGTGTTTGTCAGTATCAATGATTTTGCCGGAGGAACTTCATCAGCTGGACGTACCATTCCGGATCTCACGGCCATTCCATTCCAGCTTTTTAACCACTTCATCTTCCAAGACGTATCGTTTCGCGCGCCCAGTGATGATGAAATCCTGACGCTCGTCGGCCAGTTTGTCGAAGAACTGTGTCCAGATCTGGCGACGGTTATCCTCACTGAGTGGGTCGTATTTGATGACGATGTGGATTCTGGAAATGAAGGCATCGTCAAAGTAGCCGATGCGATTTGTAGTGAGAAAGAGAATCCCACGATAATACTCGATGCATCGGAGGAAGACTGCTACTTGTCAGATCCCTAAGCTTCTTCATGCAAGGAAAGAAGACGTACCGGAAACCAAGCTGTTTCGTTTGAGGTCGCTCGCCATGCGCCGCTCAAGATACACATCAGCTTCGTCAATCAGCATCACAGCACCCCACTTCTCAGCGAGCCGGAACCACTTGGACAGTTCCTCCTCCATTCTGATCTCGTCTGTCCCGATATCTCCACATGTCAAAGACAGCAGAGGACGGTTGGTGTACTCGGCGATGCATTCCGCGGTCTACCACTCTGTCATGTCAGCAAGAACTTCTATCTCGTAAATGTGACAAACACAAACTGACATAGGTTTTCCCAACGCCAGGCCCACCGTGTAGGAGAAAAATTTGACCCTCGCCCTTGTTCTCGATGTAATCAGCCCTCCATGACTTTGCCAACATGGAGTCCGGTCCAGTGAACTTTTGAACAAGCGCCTTGATCATTTCCTTGCGCGGAGCAGGCATAACTAATTTATCGATGGCGTCGGCATGAACTGTAGGTTCAAGACAATGGGCGACGTCGAGTCCCTCTAAGTCCCGGGATGAGCAATTGATCCAAACTCGAGTTAAATGTGGGTAACACTTACGCCATGATCGGGTCTTCAGGATGAATCCGTACAGAAGGGATTCACATAGAAGATATCGATGGTTAACTCCATAAGGGGAATCAGCCAGGGTAAGGTCCCTGTCCAATGACGGGTCTAAAAGGTCGTAGCATGCCCAAGGGAAGTTTAGCGGTGGATGTGCCCGTCGGCCATGGCTAGAGAACAAGTATGAGCATCGCATCCAAGCTCATGACATTGATGAGGGTCAAGACGTACCACTCTCCACATGCGCAGAGCGCCAAATCCTCTCCAGTGTCATTTGTATTGCAGATCTTGGGGGCGTAACGTGGAAATTGGAAATAGTACGATCCGGGGTCGACATAGGCTCTCCCATCAAACTGTCATCGCGTCAGGATCGCATACCTGTGAGAAATGAAGCTCTGAAAAACATACCTGTCCATAGTCTCGCGGTGCATCAAGATTGTCTCGCCTGGACGTTCCTTTGAGATAGTTCACCATGGCGACATACCAGGGCTTATCGTCATCTTCGTCATCCGGGGTTTTGCTGACATCGTTGTCCTTCCTTTTCTCAACAAATTCCCCTTTGTAGTGAACTTGTTGGCCTCGTAACAGATCATACCATCTCTTCCCACTCTCCTCCAGCATTGATTTCATCTTCCCACCGTCTTCGTCGTCGACGAATCTACATGGGAACACCTTGAGTGTAGTGATAGGGCGTTCCCCATCGAAGTGAGGAATTATCATCTCAGTTGAACTCCGCCCCACGAAACGGCCGTCATATCTCAGAGACCACAACAGGATTTCATAGGACTTGAATGTGTGCTTGAAGTCTGAAAGGATGCCGTTGTCAGTGGCTACCTCTTGCACAACAAATGCAGATAGCTTTCCCCGAGACTCAACGTAAACTGTATCACCAGGCTTGAACAAGAGCCAGAGCATCTGGAAGGTGCACGCGTTTCTGGAGTACCGTTCCTGTTCGAGCCGGATTTTGTCTTTGTAGACAGAGGTTCGGAGAAATCCAAGTAGGAGTCCTAGATGATCGAATGTTTCTTTGTCGCAAGGCTTGGGTCGAGCTGCTGTAGGGGGTGTCTTGTCGTCCGAAATCTCATTGTCCGGGTGATAGGTCTTTTGGTAGTCTTCCAGCGCACTGAGGTGATGAGCAACCACAGCATACGGCTCCTTCAACTCCAGCACCTTTCCGCCGAAGGATATACCTGGGTAATAGCTAACGACGGCACCGAGGGCATTAATCAATGCTTGAGAGTTGATGGTGACGCGGGTGGAGAGAACATTGACTGAAATGTTCGGATTGTTGAGAATGCCAGTTCGCAAAATCTCCCTGACTTCGTACTCGTAGCGATGCTTTTGCGGTAGGTGTGATGTCTTCAGAAGAGTGACAATGTTGAACACTGATGGTTTCTTCTCCAATATTCCTTTACGTGCGGTTTGAAGGTCGAAAGAGCCGCTCCATGCCTGCGCAGCAATGCGATTTTCACCCGAGTCGAGGTATTCAAGGGAGTGGGATATTTTGGGGTTGCGACCGCCGCTAGTGCCATCGTCTTCATCTTCGTCCTCCAAACCCGCTGCCTGTTTCAACGGCTTCTCTGACAAATCCTGGTTGCAAAGGGGACACTCCCAGTACCCAAATTCCAACAACCCCACATGAGATCGACCATTCTTTGGACAATAAATAGCCGCTGAGTCCTCCCACTCCATCTTCTTCTTGCGGTCTGTCCCAGTGTCAGCGGCTTTATCCGCTTCGGCAGCTGGAGCACTTGATTGCATGCCCTCGAGCTGTGGTGTCACCGAGATGTCCTCATGCTCCGATGACGCCCCTGACAACTTGTCGTGCATGGGAGCATTTGACATGGTTATAGACCCCGTAATAACTGTGATCTCTTCATGAATGTGGGAGCTGTAGCTTGTTGCCATTTGGGAGTGGTGGCTGCTCAATGTTGAGCATAGCCGGGATATAGAGAGTGGAGGATGTGGGAAGGGTGGACTCGAAACCTCGAAGAACTGGCATTTTAAGGGCAAGCTCTCACTCATCCCAGAGCCTTGCGAGCAGAGCCTCTTACCCCGCTCTTGTAAAGCCATGTGCCTTCGTGCTGCAGATTCCTGTCCACTTCTGTGGCAGATAACGCTCGGGAAGTTGTGATGCAGGGGTGGACGTGGCCAGAGAGGGGTACCTGTTGGGGGCCAACAATGGAGTGATGGTGAATTTTGCTGTCGCCAGCATGTTACATCTCTGGTGACTGGTATCTTCTGGCACCAATTATCGAACTACACAGCCACACTTGTCTACCTTACTCTTGTTGCCTGATATGCATGTTCAGTTCCACAAGAGCAAACGATCCGGCACCTTATCTCCAGTCTCTCCCCAATCTACCTTGCACGCGCAGAAGACAGCCCCGGACACCAAACGTCGCAATGAATAGTTCCTTTACGACGACTCCGGAAACTACGACAATCGTTCGAAGTTACAGCTTAAAGGTTGGAAAGGAGAACCCTAGCAATGTTCTGTCTCAGGCTCTCGGTAGCGCGACCAAGCATGACGAAGAAGGTGACCTGAGGGCGCGCGTAACAGCTGAGGAGTGGCACCGATGGCTCTATGGACCTTCTCCAACTTCGGACGCTTCGATCTTCAGCCCGCTGGAGCGAGAGCGAGAGGAGCTCATACGGGTCTGGCAAGAGTTTCAGCGAATATTTGTCAATCCAGGCGCAGACAACATTTCGGCACTTGACTCCCACAGAATTCCAACCATCGCAACACTGCAGGCCGCTGTCGAGGATGCCCACACGAACTGGGAGGTGAAGCACCAGTCGGGATTTGGCAGAGCTAAAACTCGATTTCGGGAGTTTATTGAGACGATGAATGACCACTCTTACCTGTTCAAGTTTGTTCCCGCACAAGACAAGTACCTGAGTCTCCTGACGGGGGTGGTAGCCACCGTCGTCAAGGTATGCAGCCAACCTAGAAATCTTTCAACTTTGTCATGATTTGAGCCACTGACACAACCCTGCTCCAATAAAAGACGTCACTGAATTATCAAAAGATTGCCGAGGGCTTCTCGCTTGCACTGGTGGAAATGAGCGCAAACCTGAGATACGTCGAGAAGAAAACCCATATTGCAAATACCGCAGAAATGCAGCGGCTCGTGGTCGAACTTTACGTCAAGATCTTCAAGTTTCTCTGCCACGCAATGTCCTTCTTCCACAAGCGTCGCAAGAGGTTTTTTGCGTCTTTTGATAAGACCTTCTACGATAGAAGCGTCCAGGCCATGGTGGATGACATCCAGAAGACTATCAAACGCATCAAAGACGAAGCACAGCACACGTCAGAACTTCGGATCGAAGAGATAAACTCGAAGGTTGACTGGCTGGTCAGGTTGCAAGAGTTGGGTACTCATAGCCACGGAAATAGCCAGCAAGAAATTGATGACAAGAATGCAACGGCGGCAATTGGCTTTAAGAGGCTAGGTGAAACTGCAGTTCGCCACTTGGGGCTCGTTGAGGAGCAGGTGAGGCTATGTAAGTGTCTTTTTATCTTTTCTGTTGGAAAAAGTGCACCATGATTTGCCATGCCATCGTGTCGGGCAATGCCCACGTGGTGCGGCAAATCTGGGCTCGTACAGTGGCCAGTCAGGTGTTCTTTGCCATCGGGCGCTGAAAAGGACACTTGTTGGACACCAGGCCGATAGGTAATCTTTGGTGCGATCATCTACAACATCACGCTGACGACCTTCCTTCATCATAGCTATAATTTCTCAACAGCAGAGCAACACAACATCCTCGACTTTATATTTGCAAGACATCTCACAGCGAACAACGACGAACACGGAGTTGTCGATCGAAAGTGTGGAAGTAGAAGAAGTAACAGGATCAACAGGGTCTTCAACAGGTTCTTCAAAAGGTAGCGAATCTTCATGATCTCCAGACATATAGTGCCAAGTACTGATTGTGGACTGCTTAGTAACCGTCATTGAACCATTAACCCGCTACGAAATGCACCAATATTCCCATAACCTCGACCCGTACATCGAAGACGGTGCGGACGACATTATCCACCGCGCTCTCATCCATGGAAGAGACCCTGTTATTCCTCAAGAGGTGTTCGTAGAGTTCAGCAAATGGGTGGGCGGAGCTAGACCTCCCATCATGTGGATCGAAGGACCGGCAGTTTCCTCATCCGGTTCCGTCCTCTCTCAAGCTGCTATTGAAGCTGTTAACACCATCGCCAACGCCGGTACTCCATGCATATCAGTGTTCTGCAAGTCTCGATACAACTTCGCAACACGGGGTCTTGGACACACAGATGCAGCAGTCATCTCACTATACTACTCCGTTATCCGCCAACTTGCTCAAATCGTGCCACCTGAATTTGAAGGAAGCCCTGGACTGCAAAAACACTGTTTCGAGCGTCTGGATGGGTCGCTTGAAAGCTTGGGGACTGCCCTCGCGATAATCAAGGCTCTTCTCAAGCATGCACCGCCGTCCATTGCCTGGGTTATTGATGGGCTACAGTTTGCTGGGGGGAGTCAGGATGGTTATGCACATATTCAGGACTTCATCCAAGTCTTGCGAGATCAAGAGCAGGAACGAACATCGAGGGTATGCTTCACAACTGATGGGCGAAGCCAAGTGCTGGACCGTGGCATAACGGTGCGGGAGAGGGTGGATGCATCCAGGCTGGTTCAAGCTAGAGGAGGAAGAGCATTCCCGGGTGCAGTTTACATATGAAGGTACCTAGATATACCCCTTGCCTTTTTCGGTACGATATTACATATAGTCAGCTTTCGTTCGCTTCTTTTGGTCTAATTTTATCCCAGCATTAATCATATACCATCCCAGCATCAGGCAGACTTTACCCCAGCTTGAGGTAGACATTATCCCAGCTTTACCCCAGCTTGAGATAGATATTATTCCAGTTTATCCCAGCTTGAAACAGACATTACCCCAGCTTTACCCCAGCTTACATGTAGGTTAAATATTATCCCAACTTTACCCCAACTTGGAGAAGTATTATCCAAGCTTTACCCCAGCTTAAAATAGACATTATCCCAGCTCTAGATAAACCTCACCCCAGCTTTATATCACCCAGCTTCATATCACATCATCCCATCTTCATCCTACACTATCCCGCTTAAAGTTACATATCAACCCAACTTCAGAGGACCTTCATCCCAGGCGCTTGAGGATAACTATAATGCCAACTTCACAGTATCAGTACAACATCAGTATCTTCTTATTTCGAAGAGAATCTCATCTGAGTTCACGAGCCATTATATCTCAGGCTCAAAGGGCCATTATCCAGACTCAGTCAGCCACTTTTGACCGGCTCAAGTCCCTTACCTACATACAGGAGGCGAGTCCGTATCAATGGCGGATAGACAAATGCGGAAACTCGTAGCATAGCTATACGAGTCTGCCGGTTGATGGAGTTGCAATAATACAGGGGGTACTGAAAGCTGACATCAGTCAGCATCCGCGCATAACCAGAGCTAAGTGATGATGACTAGAACCAGGAAAAGTGGACGTGCCCCTGAACATCAAGTGCTTTGTGCGAAGATAAAAACTAATTATTGTCCGATACGGCATCGTGAACACACTCAATGCAACAGATCGGAATCCACTTGTCAGCATGTAGATCCAGATCACCATGCGTTTGCGACATGTAGGTACCTAGGTTCAAGTTGACTTTTACGAGCTTCCTTCGTTGGTAGCGCTGACAGCTGATGCGTGTTCCACGGGGTAGAGTTACACTCACAGGGTTGGCTAGTAGAAGCCAAAGGCAGAGTCGCGATGGCACGACTTGCTGGAGGTATCATCGTTAATGGAATAGTGATCAGAGGCTTCAAACTTCCCAAGAAGGCATCATTGCCTCAAGCGGCTTGAGGTGCTGAGCATTCCGAAAGTCGGGCAAATACCTATATAATACATCGACTCGCCAGCTTTTGTCCGTCTTTCTAACTCTCTCCATCAACACTCTCATCAATCTTGTCTCCTCAGCCTTTCACAATCAACTCACCCTTGCCAACATGGTCAGCGCCAAGTACCTCCTCCTCGCAGCTGCCAGCTGCCTCACCGTGGCCGCCAACGGCAGCGTCTGGTGGCACACTTGCGGGTAAGTGCCATCCTTTGGCTCTCGAGAGTCACAGTACTGACAATTGCTCAGCAACTGCAAGTGCCCCCACAGTGGTTCTCACGAAGACTTCCGCGGCGTCAGCCCTTGCATCAAGCTCGGCAGCTCCTTCCGTTCGGTCGGGCTGACCCGCGACGGCAACAAGTCAACCACTTGCAGCATTTATTCCGACGACAACTGCAGAGACGAGAAGCAGAGCGTGGGCGCCAGTGGCTCGTACTCTTGCACGGCCTTCAACCAGAACTCGGGCAGCATGAGGTGCTACTTCAATGTTTGAGTGAATTGTGGCTATTCCAACATGGAGCTATGTGGATAAAGTACCTGTCCAGGGAGAGTGCTGGATTGTGAGACGAAGAGTTATGGAAGAATAGATACCTAGTTAGTGCCAGGTGTGGAGCAGGCAGGTTGGTTGCTGTCAGGGCCTTGCCCTGCCCACAGGTTAGATATTTTGTTCTTCAGGGTCGCAAACACAAGTTTTCGACAAGATCATTACCTTGTGTTCAGCAAAACCCCGAATCAAGGGTGAGGGGCAGAGAGAGACAAGATTCATGGGACGGTCGAGGGATCAAGAAACGCAGAGGCAAATTTATTCCACCTATGAGAACGAAAAAAAAAAACACCCTTCAGAGACGCTAAGAGTTGACGTCCTCGGAGATATAGGCATAGTTCCACCTACTCTACTATTTCGTCCCAGTTTCATGAAGCTCTTTGAAGGGTTCATGTCCAACAACCTCGATTGGAAAGGGGTCGGTCTCTATGATATATCTTGGGTATGGCACGCTTGTTGCTTGCTCAGGTGCTTGCCTACTCTTTAAGCACTCGTAACCTGACCCAGAGTGCCGGTTTGCACCAGAGAGTATGCATCTCTGAGTCGCGATGCCAGTCCAGAGACGTATTCACCAATTCCAGATCATACTTCCAGAGCACTTTGGCCAGCGCTGTTCGCATCTCCATGTGCCCAAGGCTAAAAGATGTTTGTTAGCATTGTCAGCATAATAGGTACCTAAGGTATGTGAGGTTGTTGCGTACTTTCTTCCCATGCAAGCACGAGTGCCTAGTGAGAATGGCTGGATGGAAGATAAGTCGTCAGTCAATTCATTTTGTCTTCGGTTTTCAATCACCAAGGTAGGTAGCTAGCTCACTTGAGACGCTTCTCGTATATCTCCTTGGTGCTCGTCAAGCCACCTGTCAGGTTTAAAAGCCTGAGGATCCTTGAAATTTGCCGAGCTCAAGCTTGCCGCAACTGGATGGGTGTAAACAACGACCTGATATTATTATGCTTAGTGCTTTTCCCCTCAACGACAGGATATACACTGACCCCAGCTGACAGAAAATGTCCGTCGACCGTGTCGCCTCCATCCGGCACCACACGGGGCAGACCAAGCGGTACTGGGGGGTACATTCTGAGCCCCTCGAGAATAACAGCGTCCAGATATGGCAAGCCAATCGTTGACCTGAAACATATCTCACTATATGTCTTGAAACTGCCTCGGATCTCCTTTTGAAGCTTGAGCATGACCTGGGGAGTTCGCAGCAAATAGTACATGATGGCTGACAAGGCAGTGCCCGTGGTCTCGCTTCCAGCCAGGGCAAAGTCAGAAGCGTGCGCTGCTAGCTGTAGGTCCGACACCTGGGCAGAATCCCGCTTCTGTAGGATGTGCGTCATGAAGTCTTTGCGCGAAAGCTCATCGCGGTGGATTCGTCTGTCTTGAACATCAGTCTTCACAGGCGCCGCAGCTTTGTGTTTTCTTTCACGGAGCATGACTCACCTGTTGATCATATCAATGGCAAAATTCTCATTTTTCTTTGTGTCCTCGGTGAGTTCCCAGATTTTCTTCTGCAGCAGCCCCTGAGCAAGCCAGGCGAGTGTCGGGAAGCGCTTCAAGGTGTCGGCCAGGGCTCCTTGATTCAGAGCTCCGAGATGGGTGGCGATCCAGGGATGTTCAACACCTAGTTACATGCCGTGTCATGAGCAGAAACAGCAACATTTGATCAACCGAAAAAAGAAAAAAAAAAGACAAAAAAAGCCTGACATACCAGTCTCAACACCTTTGAAGTTCTCCCCAAACGCCAGTTCGCCAATAATGTCGAACGTCATAATCTCGAAACTCTTCCCCATCTCAAACCCCTCTTTGCGCGACCCCTTTTTGAGCAAGCTTTCGACCCAAATATCCATGGTTCGCGCAATAATATCTTCTTGCTCCGCGAGCGACCGATCAGAAAACGCATGCGACAGATAGCGGCGCATCTGCACGTGGGCGTCGACATTGCGTTCGCTGACAATGGAACCGACGCCCCGGCTGGCAAAACTTCCCCCGTCGTAGAAGGCACTTTTGACGAAAGTCTTGTGGCCCGGTCTGGAACCGTATATGTCTTTCCATGATTGGGCCGTGTTAAAGGACAGGTCATTTGGGGCTGTTCGCACCACCGGGCCTAGGGATTTTGGGGTTAGATGGTGGGTGTAGAACGAGGATTGATCTCACTGTACCGTAACGATTATGAAGTTCAAGAATTTTGTATGGTTGGCGTCCTCCTAGAAACCACAAGCAATGGGGAATCTGCTGGCTGTATCAGTTATTTCCCAGGGACATTGAAGAAGGTTACTGGGTGACACACGTCACTAATGGCGCAGTACAAGGGACCAGGGAACTTGGAAAGGGGATGGAAGTAGACATTGTAGATTGCCCTGGTGACGATGAGTGTTAGGACCTGTGTTTGTATTGTCAGAACTTTAAGCACCTCCCGGTATGGGAAGCAAGGAATACTAACACCAAGGATGAAGATGGTGGCCAGACCCGATAAAAGCTGGGATGGCAGGCGCTCCACCAACGTGCCCGCGCCGATGAGAGTGATGGACTCCATTCTGAGGGTTGAGTAAGGTGCCTATGCCGTGCTCTACCAGCAGGTAAGCGGAGGGTGTTGTGATGCAAAGATTTGGAGCGCACAAAGCGGTCTGTGACTGTATACAAATCAGGCATGAGTTGGGTGATATCGCAGAACTTGGGGAGATAGCTATCTACTAGGTACCTTAATATGGGCTCCCAAATCTTAGGATCATACTTTCAGTCCACAGCATTGGCGTGGTGAAGTTGCACTATTTTTGTGCAACACCAAAATAGTAGCTGCATCGCATTACATCAAAAGATCTCGCAAATATTGGCAACCTGACCATGTTTGGCATTCTACTCGGACTTGTTTTGGATTATAACTGGACAGCTCGGTACAACCACAAGAGGGCGCGATGATATCGTTCCCAGGAATTGCTCTGTGCAACCTATGTATTGATCTTGATTGCGTGGTTCCAGCTATCTGATCTTACATGCCTGACATTTATTGATTCGGACTCAAGATGATGCAAGCCCAGCTTATTCACTTGGAAGTTGGTGCAACAACAAGTCAAACGGTAAGGTAGTTTGCCGAAATACCAGGTAGTCATATCTTTTCCTTTGGCTGCAGAATGTTTAGTAATGAATTATGCTCCCATTTATAGGTAGGTAGGTAGTAATAAAACAGACGTCTGACCTGAAGTTCACGGGAAGCTACCTTATTGTCTCTCAAACTTTCAACCATTACCCCTGCTCTCCTGCTTACCTACCTACCTATCTTCGACGTCCAACAAGCATCATGAAAACCACCGGAATCCTCACCATCACAGCCTAGGCGCAACTGCCAGTCCCGGCTTCAAATGAACAGGAGCATGTGAACAAACTTGAAATCAATTCCTTTGTCGACAGTGGCATCCCAACCTTCAACTTCAAGGCCCTAGTCACCCCTTAGTGGACGTAGTAGCCAGAGAGGTAGACGACTACTTCCTCAAGCACTGGCCGTTTCCCGACGCGCGAAGCCGAAAAAGATTTGTCGGCGCCGGTTTCTCGCGCGTGACGTGCCTCTATTTCCCCATGGCGCTGGACGACCGGATCCATTTTGCCTGTCGGTTGTTGACAGTTTTGTTTCTCGTTGATGGCAGGTTCTCCTTTTCCAGGCCATTGGGCATTACCTAGCTAAAGATTACCTTGGATTAACTCAGATCTGCTCGAGCACATGTCCCTCGCCGAAAGGGAGGCCTACAACGCTCGTCTCATGCCTCTGATGCGCGGAGGGGACATACCGCGTGACCGCTCCATCCCGGTTGAGTACATCACATACGACTTGTGGGAAGGCATGCGGGCGCACGACCGTTGGATGGCGAACGACATCCTCGAGCCCGTCTTTGTCTTTATGCGTGCGCAGACAGACAAGGCACGCACCAAGCCGATGGGCCTGAAGGAGTACCTCGAATACCGGGAACGCGATATCGGGAAAGGGTATGTTTGCTTTCCAAGCATGAGCTAACATTTTTACTGATATTGACATCGCATTGGCATCATCAGACTCCTCGCGGCACTGATGCGCTTCAAAATGGGCTTGTCTATCCCTTACCGGACCTCGACCTCGCCCGCCCCGTCGACATGCACTGCTCGAAGCAGCTTTCAATCATCAACGACGTCTGGAGCTTCGAAAAGGAACTTCTCACCTCACAGACGGCACATGAAGAGAACATGGATCTAACCAGATGCTGACAACTTGACAACTTGATATTGATGTTGAGATCCAGCTTTCCAAGCCGCAAGTGGGGCATGATTGCAGCTGAGGACGCCGCGACTGTCGCAACAGGGGCTCGGAAGTTTTTCAGAAGTTTTACGCCAGTATTGCATGTGCGCATCGATCCGCAGTCACCCACCGACTCTTGAATGATCATAATTTTAGGATAAATCGGGTTTGAAGCTTGAACACTTTCCCTCGACGCGATGTCAATTGCAGAGAAAGCTTTCCATGCTTCAACACTGCCCCAGAAACTACATCGCTCATTCGAGTGACAGCACAAACATGCTGCAGCCAACATGTCGGGCAGAAAGTTTTACAACCACTTCAGCATGAATTTTCACCATCCCTCTGCTCAAGCATATCAGAACCCTAAGGTTTTGTCGTACCCTTTTTCACCAGGCTCTACCTTATATAGGGCCCCTTCCTCTCTCATTGCCCATCCCCAGTATTTCATCCCTTGGTCACGCTTGTCCTAAGCCTCTCTTACTGGCACCCGGAACTGGTCTTCACTAGCATCAACTCCCTATTACTTTGACCCCCAAACCTCGCAATCTTTCCTTCCAATTGTTCGTGACCGGGCAACACTTGGTCACTGCTAAACATCAACGCGTTTCAATATCATCTGGGTCAGTCATCACAATGCCTACAGCTCAGCCTCAGCCATTGGATATCCAACAGTCAAGCTATACAACAAATCCAGCCTCGGGATCAGACATCCACCACGGTGCAGCAGTCGACTTTCAGGTCATCTTAAACATCGTCGTCACTGCGGTGGGCATTCTCACTCTGGGTGTCGCTATTATTCAGCTCAGTATGACATACAAGCACCGGGAAGGTTCAATGAGAGCCAATTTGTTTTGAATTTTCAACAATGAATTTTCTTGCCTTCCGTACGTAGCTTACACTTTCATGCATTTCATTCCGCCTTGACGCGGACCCCCTTGTTATAGCATTGTAATATACCGACTGACAGACGCTAACATTTCTTACCAGTATGGGACAGTCTGCCTTACATGCCTAGGTATACTTGACACACAAGTTTGCAAGGTGCAAGGAATGGATGTTGAAGCATACCTTAGACAAAGGTCTACATTCGGGCCTAACTCAAGGCCGTGGTACTATCGATTTGCCTCAGGCCTCTATTCTTTCATATTGCCTTGGAATGCAGCTTAGATAGAAATCTGTTTCATCAGAAAGAGCGACACGTTATCTTGGTACAATGCTACATCCCTCGTTCCTGGCTAAGGTATCACTAAATACTAAACCCAGGATGTTATTTCGTCAAGCCAAGTTCATCCTCTAGAACTCACCCCCACAACCCCTACCCAAATAAGATTATCCTGCGAATCCCCCACTGTTGCTTGGCATTTGAGGTCAGAATAGCTAGGCCAAAAGAAGAGATTTGCAGCATAGGAGGCTTGATAAATAATTTTTTTTAAAAAAAAATAAACCAAAAAAACCGCCAGAATGCAACGCAAGAGAAGGGAACAATGGCCTTACCCATTGTCAAAACGACGAAGTTTAAAATATGTGACGAGGGATACTTCCTGGATACATAAAACTTCTGTCCCAGGTAGAACTTTTGTCCTGGCATCCTTACCACCCAACCAGATCGTCCTCCGCTGCCGAAAAGGCGCAGTGACCCGTGACGAGCAGCTTGGCGGTGTTTGCATGTTAAATGATCCGATGCAGCCGTCTTAAGCCACATAAAACTTTTCGGGGGATACTGCCAGGTCCAAAGAAAGAGATGCTCTTCACTTCCGATCGCTGACTGGAACTGCCACTCAAAAGCTCACGTCGATCAACAGCCAACTTTTGACCGTTTGAGTACCCGTTCCAACAGTTTATGGAGTCCTGAGATCTGGAAAAAGTTTTAACTGCCTGGGCAACGATTAGTTTGGGATAACGATGGAGGCAGACATGCTTCAGATAAACACCATGGCAAAGCCGTGCCAGAAGCCAAGAAAACTCGAAAAGCCAGGCTCTCGCCTTCCTCGGGCCTGCAAAGTTCCCGATGCAGAATGGACAAAGTTCAGGCGAATAATTGAGGATCTCTACGCAAGGACTGACCTTAAAACGGTGATGGCAACTATGACATCTGAACACGGTTTTGATGCAAGGT
Organism: Podospora pseudocomata; assembly: GCF_035222375.1. Classification (NCBI taxonomy): domain Eukaryota; kingdom Fungi; phylum Ascomycota; class Sordariomycetes; order Sordariales; family Podosporaceae; genus Podospora; species Podospora pseudocomata. The sequence goes on along the minus strand of NC_085887.1, from coordinate 3,984,541 downwards.
GTGTATTCCTTGCGGGATCCCATGCTTGCAACCATTAACGTATGGAGAGCAAGAAGAGTTACCTAACTTGAGTCTAGCAAACAACAGTACAAGATTCAGTTTGCGAAATGGGCTTTCAACAAGAACCGAAGAAGACCAGGGCCTCAACAAGGGCATATGCCACCATCATTACCATCACCGTCAATAGCTTGCTTACCAGCCCTACGTGAACCCTCACCATCATCGCAAACATCACCACCCTTGAATACGCCCTCATTGCCACTTGGACCGCCTGAAGCACAACAGTCACCATCTGCACCGCTACAACAGAAAATACCTACAGCAACATGGGCAGCGCCGATTGGCCACGTACAACCCATCCAGCCTCTAGAAGCTTCATTTCAAGTCAATGCGCCAGTACTCATGCGATCCAAAGCTCCACAGAATGGCACAGTCACACATAGTCCAGTCACCAAAAATGACGCCATAACTGCCACAAATTATGAGCTCTTATCACCATGGAGCTTCGATCAAGGAATCCACGATCTTGAACTTGATGCCACCGCATTTATGAGTCGCAATACCGGGTCGTCGAGCGCAACGACTCCTGATTATGACCCTGTCCACTACCCTATTCGAACCGGCTCCCTTCCTACCATCATGCTAATGGTGGACGACAACCCACAATGTGTGCGCGCGGTCACGAGAAGTGGGAAAAGTTGCGTTTATCTCGCTGCGGAATTTGGCCATCTCAACATTCTTGAATTTATGATTTGGTACAAGGTGGACCTTAACCTCGCCATTCCACGGGTCAGATGGTATCCCATCCATATAGCAGCGTTCAAAGGTCATACCGAGGTAGTAGACCTGTTATTGAAAAGGGCAGCAGAACCCGATGCCTGCACTGTTGATGGACGGACCCCCCTGTGGTTGGCTGCGCATCAGGGACATTACGAAATCGTCAAGCTACTTCTAGATGCCAAAACACCCATCGATATTGAAGCCAAATGTCAGGACAGGCGACCACTGCACCAAGCTGCACAGAACGGACACTCTCAGATCGTCCTGGCTCTTTTGGAACGTGGAGCACAGCTCGAACCTTCTGGATCCAAGGGCTTACACCGCTTTGTCTAGCCTCCGCAAATGGTCATCAAGAAGTAGTCCGGTCGCTCTTGGAGCAAGGTGCCAAGCTGGACACCAAACGCGATGATGGAAAAACACAACTGTTTACAGCTTCAGATAGGGGCCATTTTGGTGTAGTAAAGCTACTTCTACAACACGGGGCCAGTCCCCAAACGAACTGTGGGCCCCACGGGGCAACATCCCTTCACATTGCCTCGCAAAGAGGACATCAAGAGGTGGTGAAAATACTTCTCGAACATGGCGCTGGAGTTGACGCCAAGGGCAGTGATGATATTACACCGTTGATGCTAGCTTCCCAAAACGGCCATCAGGGTGTAGTGAGATTGCTGCTGCAACACGGCGCCAGTATTCTGGCTAAACGTACAAGCAGCGAGGCGACATCTCTTCACTTCGCTTCCCAGAACGGACACCACGAGGTAGTCCAGTTGCTTCAACAGTCTGCATCATCGGCAAACGAGAGCCTGGTTGGCTTGAATTGAAAGGTTCAGTGACGGGAGCATGCACAACGAAGTATCTCTTTACACATAACCACTTGAAATGGTGACTTGTGGACGCGGCTAGCAGTTTGAACTGGGGGGTTTTACTCTAAGGATGGTTTAAGTGACTGCAATCTCCCTATTGTTAGGGTGATGTCACTTTTATTAGCGGCTTAGACATTATCTATTTTGCAGGGTTTTTGTAGGGATACTTGGTGTGTGGTACCTATTTTTGTCTTCGACTCTCATGCATATGTTGTGAGCTCAGTCTATAGATCGGTATGTTCCAACCTTTATTAACCGACAACAGCACTACGATCGTATCACAAAACTACGGACCGGAAACTACTTCCATAATTGCCATGATTAATGTAATCTTCATTCTGATAAATCTTTTGCTTGCTTGTAGCGTCAAGAACTCCTCCGCCCATACGGCTCAAAAGGGAACAAAGCAGCCACCACACCCATTACCGCCAAGAGACCGACACAGATATAAATGGGCACAACCGTCGAAGTATCCGCGACGGTGGCAATGACAGCCGACAGTATGCCCATGATCCGGTTGCATGCCACCGCAATCCCGTTGCCCGTGGCCCTGTGTGCACTGGGAAGCACTTCTGGCGTATATGCATACAGCGTCCCATAGTAAACATTGAGACTGAAAGCAATGGCACAGGAGATTCCGACATCCTGGGCCGCCGTTCGCACCTGCGTGTACCCAACGAAAAAGCCCGCCGTCATGAGCCCTCCGATGAGCATGGTATATCGCCGACCGAGAAAGGAAAGGTTGCACAGCCAGCCGGCGAGCAAGGGACCAAAGATGGAGCTAAAGTTGGTGAGAGCATAGTTGCGCCAAATCTCAAACTGGGACAGGTCCAGCTTGGCTCCGCGAGCCTCGAGATAGCTTGGGAGAAAGACGTAAAACAGGGGGTATGCAAGACCCACCATTGCCCAGGACAGCCATATCATCACTGTCGAGACAGCAATCGTGTGTGTGGCAAACAAGCCTCTGAGATGGACCATGGTTTCCCCGATTGAGAAGCGGTTCTTGCTGTGAGTGCCAGTGACCAGACCACAGGCCCCTAGCTGGTTCAATGTCAGACTGCAGGGCCGGTTGTACTTCCCTGCAAGATACTGCAATGTCTCGACGACCTTGGCATCTTCCCCAGCGCCCAGGAGGTACTTTGGTGTCTCCTTCAGGCGAATAATTGTCAATCGGAGAATCGACAGCACCAATACTAGGGCGCCGCTTGTGAACATGACATATCTCCAGCCCATATTGTTGGCCATGGTGCATGTATCGACCGAGGCGCAATTCCATCTCGTCGGGACTGATAGCAAAAGATTAGCATCATTGCCTTCGATCATTGCAGGAATATGTACCCAGAAAGCCCCAAGCAATGAGACCTGTGATGGCCTGGCCCAGTCCCCACCACGCCGCCATCATTGTCAACATCCATTGTTTACTGCCAGGGAGATACTCCAGAAACACAGTGGTGTCCAAAACCAAGTTCCCTCCGCCACCAAACCCAATCAGTGACACAAAGAATCCCAGCGAAGCCCAACTTGGCATTCCTCCCGCAATAATGGCCGAGAGCGAGCAGATCAGGAGAGAAAGGTTGAATGCGTATCGCCGTCCAACGATATCTGCGCCAAATCCCCAGAACAGTGCCCCTATCAACATGCCAGAGTACACCGCGACCGTCAGGCCTTCTTGGTAACCTCGGTTTCCGAATTCTCGGTAGGCCGGGCCGGCAATGACAGACTGGAGGAGGAGGACCAAGGAATCGACTGCGTATCTGGCCCGTTAATTGTCAGCTACACTCTGCCCATGACTCCTCAGCAAGGGTAAAAGATGACGTACCCAAACCCGTTGAGGAAAAACAGCTTCGTATGGTATGGCGTCCAACCAATATCGTCGATAGCCTACCCACCTGATCAGCGTCCTTCCGACATCCTCTGCCACTCGAACCCACGTCATTGACCAAATGCATCTTCGAGTTCAGGGCCGGATCCAGATCCTGCAGCGCAAGGATATCCTCCCCTGAAACCTTGGAGCTCGACCTGCGCCATCTTGACCGCCTCATCAGCGGGCTTTTGCTGTTACCCATGGGGTCTCTGCTCTGTTCTTGACAGCTCTCGGCGCCCTTGCTGAACCAGCTCGAGGTGGGTGTGGGGGTCGACGTCATTGTTTGTATATTCAGCAATGGTGGTCTTTAAAATGCTTTATTTTTTTTTTATTCGTGCTCATCAAGGCTACAGTCTACTCTTTGGCAGTGGCAGGGATGGTGGTGTCGACGGGAGAAAAGACCGCACAGCGGAGTCGCGGGAGATCAGGGCCGAGACAAAATGGAAGTGGTGAGAAGTAGGAGCATTGTAGGAGCTTCAGGTTGAGTTGCGGTAGGACAGGCAAAAAGAATGGATGCCACCATCTTCCTGCATTGGTGGGGCTGCTTGCATGCATGCCTGGGAGGGAGGGTGCAACAACCAGGGCATCGCTTCCGGTAGCTTGGGCTTGCAATTGCAACAGAGGGATCGGCAGTCAACAGCCCCGTTGTCTGAAGTGTGGCTAGTCAATTGACAGCATGAAGCACGTTTCTCTCCCGTCACCCATGAGATGCAAGACACAACCATTCAGCTTGTCTTTCCAAATGTATCACAAGCATCAAGTGCAACACAACGCCGTAATGTGGACTGCATGGCCTCAATTCTCACTATAGTCTACCCATCCCTAGTCTTATACCAACAATCCCTCCTCATAGCAAATAATGACCGACGAGCAACACCATAACCAAATAATCTACCATACAACTCCTTTAAACCCCTCACCCCAGATGCTTGACCGGCAGCCGCAAATCAGGCACTACAACCTCCCCCTTCTCCACCTTCTTGTCCTCATACGCAGGCCACACCCCCATCTTCCTCTCCATGTCCACCACATACAACACCGTAAACCCATTCTCCACCCCAAACGCCGAACTCCACCCCGCCGACACTTCATACGGCCCACAAACCAATCCCTCGACATTGTTCTGGTTCGCAGGCACCTTGCGTTCGGGGTCAGAAAGGATCTTGACTATGCACGGCACAGGGGCGTAGACAGAGTCAGTGCTGATGGTAAACGTCCAGACGCATTCCAAGTTGTCAGGTTCGCACACGCGGCGGGCGCCTTGGATGGTCCAGACCTCTTCAATAGGCGGGGCAGCATTGGGGACGGCCACAACAGGAACAGGAGCTGCTTCGGGAGCAGCGGCTGGTTGGGCATCTGTAGTGGAATCGACCGGGAGGACTGCTGCTGGAGGGTCCACGGGAAAGGAGAGGCAAAGGGGTGCCAAAAACGCGAGGAGGACTGTGGTTTTGGTGTACATTCTCCCTGAGTGGATAGCTACTGCGATCGAAGTAAGTATCGTGGTCGGTCAGAGATAAATAGACAACGTTGTCGTGGGAATGAATGCCAAAGACAAAAAAAGACACAATGAAAGGATGCTTGATGTGGAATTCTTCTGTTGGGAAAACTTGTTGACTGATACTGTGTGTGAATGAAGAAGAGAAGAGAAGAGGGAGAAGAGCTGGCAGCGGAACCGTAACCGAGTTTTATCGTGCGCAGAGGCTGGCGAACACCTTCCATGACAAGCTTGCTGGCCGGGAACAATAGAGCGAAACTTGCGAATCACGGAAGGCATGTCTCGGACCCGAGATACGGTGTGCAGTTGCCCGTCAGACAAAGTGTCAGGCGAAACTGGGGACAGCCCTTCCCATGACTGCCTTGGCCAGCAGAGACAGTGTGGCAGAGCATCTCCGTCACACACCCATTGAGCCTTCTCGATGACAGGAAGATATATAATCAGGAAGGTGCGTGGCCGTCGCAAAACAAGGTGCCTCGGACCTCAGCTGACTGTTGAAGCTGTTTAGTACAGTGCTCTCAACCAGAATATGGATCAACAGATGGTTCTTCAAGGAAATCATTCGAGTTGAAGAGGCCCGAAGGGTTCTCTCCTCACGCACCATGGACAGGGGTAAATCATTCAGATGTATTGGTATCATTGCCAACAAGATATATCCCAACAAACCCATGGGTATCTCCAGTGTACAATAGCCAAGGGAACCAGTCACCCTTTCAATAGCCATAACCTTGCCATACACAAAGGTGACACCAGAAGTACCCAAGTACAACGCCCGCTCCACCAAATCAACAAGAAAACACCTCATCAAGACATCGACTCACGCAGCCTCCCTGCTGGCGTCTGTTGTAGCCCTAACATCCGCAATGGTCTCATCGCTGAACTTCAAGTCTTCTTCGGCAGTCACGGTGTCTTTCACCTTGAGCCAGATAACAGGCGCGGCGAACAGCAGCGCGGCAGCAAGCAGACCCCACTAAAGACGACGTGTCAGCAAGCTATGACTACACAAGATAAAATGATAGTCGAGGAACTCACGGTGACCCCAAAGATGGTATTGAACGGTGTCTTCAACCCGTCCAACCGCCAAAAGACGGCTGCACCGGCAGACTGAATTCCCTTGTAGAAACCAGCGAGATTGGCAGCTTTGCGACCAGAGTTGCTGAGAGCACCCATATACCTGTTGCCAAAATGTCAGCATCATGTTCGACAGTCCTTCGGGCCCATCAACGTACCAGTAAATGCAAGTCTGCCACGCGGCATCGTAAAACCCATAAAACATGAACAAAAACATGGGTCCGATGTACTTCTCTCCACCATCTTGCCAGTCAATTCTTCTATACTCCAAGCTTTCATCCTCCAGAATTTCTCGAGGGACTTGCTGTTTCTGCCAGGCCCAGCCACCGCCCCAAATGACAAATGTCAAGCTGAATAGCACAACCAAGCTCGCCTTGGCGCGCACCGACCGACGGAACCTGGTGATATCAAGAGCGTAGCCAAAAATGGAGGCTCCAATGATCTGACTGGTCCAGTACAGCAAACCGTTGAGCGTCCGGGCACGCGTGTTGAATTGGAGGTTCATGTCGTTGAGCTGATAGGTGTAGAAGATGTTGGAGGCGAAAAACATGGGGAACAGCAGGATGACCCAGGGTGCCAGGGTGATAGTCTCGACCAATCCCTTGATCTCCGTCTTCCAGCTGGGGTTCTTCATCAAGATGACCTTGCTGCCGTCGTGGCGAATGACGCTCCTGGCATTGCAGAGCAAAAGGGCGAGAGCAGCGCCGATGAGCATGAGCACAATGAAGCCGATGTAGGTCCCGTCGTTGACCGCGGTGGCGCCTATCGCATCGATATTTTGGCCGAGCGGCACCAGCGACCCGAGGACGGCTCCGAGATTGAAGATGATCCAGAACCAGGATATGTACCGCCCCTTCTTGTCTTCGGACGGATAGCTCATCATGATGGTTCCCTGGGCGGTCCACAGCAGACCGGCGCAGATGCCGAGGAACGCTCCCGCAAAGACCACGAATCCGCGGTTCTGGTTGTGATTGTAGCTCAAAAAGCTGGCAGAGTAGATGCAGTATCCGAGGGTCCCAAAAGCCAGTGTTGGTTTCACTCCAAAGATGTTGGTGACGGTGCCCGAGAAGAAGGCGACCACGGCAAAGGTGGAATAGAGGGCCGTGTTGGCGTCGTTTTGCGCGCCTGGATCAACCTGCCCGGCGGCACCGAGACCGGTGAGAGCGTTGAACATGCCGGGGCACAGGAAGCAAACCATGGCTACCATCAGGAGCTGGACGATGGGCGACGCGAACCACACTTCCGACTTGCCCAGACGGAAGCCTTTGTACATCCATCCCGAAGGTCGGTGGGTGGTGCCGGTAGGTGTGCTTGATCGGACGGCAGGCGCCTCGACGGTCTGCCGGATTTCTTGCTTTTCCTCCGCCATTTGTTGCCAATATTTCGAGGAAACCACACTTTGTTCTGTTCTGAAATGTCGATAGAAGTAATCGTTCACAATCTTGGGTCGGTCGGTCGTTCCAGTCGTGGGAGAGGCGACACGTGAAGATGAATCTTCAGGAAGAGGAGGTCGCGAAAAAGAAAAAAAGGTCGGAAAAGATCGACAATTGTTGTCGATCCAAGGGAGGGAGGGAGATGGTAGGTGATAGGTAGGGTGTTACACGGCAGAAGATTAACCAAGACGGCGGGGGCTGGGAGGACGCAGGGAATTAAAGTAATTCTTGAATACTCCCGTGGGAGAGGCCCATGACAGGTAGATTGAGATTGGGACCAAGAGTTCTGGCTGGTACTTGGAATTTTCGTTGGCAAAGGTCAGGTGTAGCTGTGTCAATGGATACGACGCTGCAAGAGCGCTTGTTTGTGTGCGAGCAGCTACTACTACTGTTTTGCTCCTGTGTTTGCGGTGTGGTTGCAGAAGGATGCTCTGGACTGTCTGGTAGGTAGATCCCCAAGTCCTGGAAGCAACTGCCTGATGGACAGCTGAGATGCTCTGCAACGAACAGCTTCCATCCTTGCTACGTATGACTGGGGCTGTGGTGTTGAGCTGACAGGTCTGTGATGTGTAGGCTAGGTAGTACCGACGCGCCATGAGCAGACCGTGGCGTCAAGGTGCTTCATTCCAGGATGTGATGATTGTCTCTCTCTCCCCCATTGAATAGATATCAGTCCCTCTTGAAAGCATCACATGGGTGGTAGATGATGCTCGTGTGCTTGCAGATGGGAGCGATACGGCAGGATCACAGACCGGACCGAATGGACATGGCAAGGCTTGTGGACGCTGAGCAAAACACGTTGAACAATTGGATGATTGATCGATGGTAGGACGTTCTGTTTAGGAAGGAGCCGAGAAGTGGCGGGGAAGTGCCGCAAGAGCACAGATGCCCAGGCGTCCCTCCCCGCTCTTTTGAAGCCAAGATTGCGGGAGCCAAATCCCCGCCGCATAAAACCGTTCAAATTGTGGGCGGTGTGGGGTAGGCCGTCCTCGAGTCTGACCAATCAGACACGTTGCTTCACGCGTCATGTAACGTTCCCTCGACTGACACGCCCAAGTGCCGTCCACCGACTCCCACCAAACGAGCTATCTCAACTCCCGACTTTTGACCGCTCCAGCCTCCCAGTGCCTCCATCATGATCGTTATCGCTCCCGGTCCCTATCCTCATCTCGGATCTACCTACCTCACTGCGCCCGCAACCCGACAACGAGCCATTCCTACCCCGCGATACATCGACCCTCCGTCCACTGAACTTCGGATTCGAACAGTAGCCAAACAGACGAGCATACAAACGCCCTGTAGATGGATCCAACCACCAGGTGCGATACGGAATACATGGATGCGATGTTACACCTCGTAGACAAGCTGGAATGTTGGGCAGTGGGTGGCAGGGCTGCGATTGGCATCACTGTTTTGACGAGAGACCGCGGTGATACTGTCGACTCGGGCGTAACCCTCACCCAACACCGATAATTGTCCTGGGCAAAAGGACCAACATGTGCAACAAGTCCATACCACCAACAGCCTATATAAGGTATCTCGACTAGATCGCAAACTGGAGCAAGGTCCTTCCGCGCACCACGATAATAAGCGTCATAATATGCTTTCCTCGATTGATGACTGCATGTAGCAAGGACAGCCCCAAGGCTCGGGAAACAATATCCATTTGTAATCTTTGCAGCCATAAAGCATAGCAGTCACACGGCGGTGTCGCCTTGTACAACCCGGCCTCTCGGCACTCCGAACAACCCAAAGCTCCGGAGCAGCCGGCAAGACGTCATGGCCGGTTGACGGGCCCGCCAACTAGACCAAACCACCGGTGACCGGCGACTACCCTCGTGGCGAGAGTTAGTCTGGAAGCCCAGTGTCCCGACTCCGGCAGCTTCCAGAATTAGCGCATCCATGGCTCCCGTCGTGGGGGTCAGCGGTGTCAGGCACAGCCGGGTTACCGTTCATAAAATGGTCTTCAACCCCAGATTTTCAGATTTGCTTGCCCATGGGGAAGTGGCCCTGTTCATCATCAAAATGATCCATCTTGATGCCTTTTCTGTCCACCTTTGCACCGTCTCTACCATGCACAACGCCCATCGCTGGGGACACATCGACAGGTGCGCCCACGGGAGCCGGTGGGCCGCACCATAGGGTGGAGCTCTTCTCTCGACGATGGCGTGGCTCGATGCCGGTTTGAGCTTGGCGCAACACACTGCCGGGAGCAGCCTCCTTCTTTCCGCTGAGGGCGACGCAAATAGCCGTGGGCGCGAGGACTCGACAGTCAATCAGAGGTCGGAGAAGTATTCAGGCGGTTGTCTCGGATATCATCGTGGATATTCCCTCTGGAATAATACATTGGGGGTTGCTTGTTCGCTGAGTCAAGCCGGGGCATAGCCGAGCTTAATACCCTGGCTGCGGCTCAACGGAGCTCTGGGATCCCAAGGACAGACGGAAGCGCCCGCAGAGACCGGTGCTGGGCTGCTGTGTCTGGGCGCTGAATGCCTGCCGCGCCCGTTTGCTGCTTCCTGATTGGTCATCCCCCTCCGTTCCCCCGATGACATCACAGACGAGCAGATCTAGAGGAAAAGATGGGGGGCTGTTTGCAAAAGTGGTAGTCTCGAGCAAACAGATGAGGAAAAAGAACAATTCGATTACTGGAGAGAAATGAGCCGGCTCCACTGCTTCCAACAATCAGAACACGGAATCAATGGCAGTTTTGGAAGGATGGGGGAGAGGTGGCAAGTGAGAGAGGTGAATGGGATGAGATGCGGGGCTCTCGAGTTTTGAAGGCTTCCGCGCCCGCCGGCGGCCCGCCCAGACAGCGCGGCATGGAGACCCTGAACCGGGATGAACCTGTTGGGCAACTGATGATGTAGAGTAATTAAAGTGGGCAGACTGCCGCTCCTCCTGTCTGCGCGAGTTTGTGTCGAGGGAACTAATTCTGCTCTGCATCTCTGGTGATTTTCCTGCGGCTTTTCTCTGTTCTCTTTTCTTCCTTCGGTCGTCTTTCTGTGTCCGACTGCCACCTCCTTCACCACAACCCGCCTCATCACCATCACGTCAGAACTGCCCTGACCGGCCAGCCATTGCGGACAGCTTCGTCGTTCTGAGCAGCCCCACTCTCTTTTCCCGGTCGTTTTCAGTCTTTTTTTCTCTCACACACAGCCCAACTGCTCAAAATGGCGTCCAGAGTAGCTTCGGCTGCGCTCAAGGCGCGCGTCCATCGCCCGTCAATGCTCAACAAGCTGTGCCAGCCCGAAGACCTCTTGCACCACTTCCCCAATGGCTCCTACATTGGCTGGTCTGGCTTCACCGGTGTCGGCTACCCCAAGTATGTCTCTGTCAAATTTCTTTTGCCGGGCACTAGCCGTCCATACTGACCCTCTTGCGCAGGAAGATTCCCGTTTTCCTCGCCGACCATGTCGAGAAGAACAACCTCCAAGGACAGCTCAAGTACAGCCTCTTCGTCGGCGCCTCGTCCGGTGCCGAGACCGAGAACCGCTGGGCTGCCCTCGACATGATCGAGAGACGGTCTCCTCACCAGGTCGGCAAGGATATCGCCAAGGGCATCAACGAGGGCCGCATCAACTTCTTCGACAAGCATCTGTCCATGTTCCCCGTCGACCTTGTATATGGCTACTACACCAAGGACAAGCCAAATGGCAAGCTCGATGTGGCGGTTGTTGAGGCTTCTGAGATCAAGGAGGATGGCAGCATCGTCCCCGGTGCTTCCGTCGGTGCCACTCCCGAGCTGATCCAGATGGCTGACAAGGTAAGTCATCTGTAAAGGTCTGGCGTGATTAGCAACGAACTGACATCTTGTGTTTCAGATCATTATTGAGGTCAACACCTCGCTCCCGAGCTTCGATGGCCTGCACGACATCACCATGACCGATCTTCCTCCCCGCCGCAAGCCCTACCTGATCACCCAGGTCGAGGACCGCATTGGTACCAACTCGATCCCCATCGACCCCGAGAAGGTTGTTGGTATCGTCGAGTCCGACTACCAGGATCAGACCTCCCCCAACACCCCTGCCGATGAGGGCTCGCAGCAGATTGCCGGCCACTTGATCGAGTTCTTTGAGCACGAGGTGAAGCACGGCCGTCTTCCCAAGAACCTCCTTCCTCTCCAGTCCGGTATTGGCAACATCGCCAATGCCGTCATTGGTGGTCTGGACAACTCCAACTTCCGCAACCTCAAGGTGTGGACCGAGGTCATCCAGGATACCTTCCTTGATCTTTTCGACTCTGGCCGCCTCGACTTCGCCACCGCTACCTCTGTCCGCTTCTCTCCCGACGGCTTCAAGCGCTTCTACAAGAACTGGGAGTCGTACAAGGACAAGCTCCTCCTCCGCTCTCAGCAGGTGTCCAACTCCCCCGAGATCATCCGTCGCCTTGGTGTCATCGGCATGAACACCCCCGTCGAGGTTGACATTTACGCTCACGCCAACTCGACCTGCGTCATGGGCTCCCGCATGCTCAACGGTCTCGGTGGCTCGGCTGATTTCTTGAGAAACGCCAAGTACTCCATCATGCACACTCCCTCGACTCGTCCCTCCAAGACGGACCCCCACGGTGTCTCGTGCATTGTCCCCATGTGCACTCACATTGATCAGACTGAGCACGACTTGGACATTGTGGTTACCGAAGTTGGTCTTGCCGACGTTCGCGGTCTGGCTCCCCGCGAGAGAGCCCGCGTGATCATTGACAAGTGCGCCCACGATGTGTACAAGCCTATCCTCAAGGCTTACTTCGAGAAGGCCGAGTTTGAGTGCCTGCGTAAGGGTATGGGCCACGAGCCTCACCTGCTCTTCAACAGCTTCGACATGCACAAGGCCCTGTTGGAGGAGGGCAGCATGCGCAAGGTCAAGCCTTGGTAAATGGCTGGATAGGCTTTGAGAGGTGCAGCGAGGAAAGGATAATTGTTTGTGACGACGGGGCTCTGGATACGGGCTATGTAGGGGGTAATGAGGGGGGCAAATGGGGGAAATCCATTGCATCACTGGGTGGTGTTGTTTAAGGTTGCATGTGGTTGTTTTCGTGTTGGAGAAAGTTGGATATCTTCTTCATCACATATCTTTTTACGAGGTCGGTCAGCGGAGCGGTCTGGTTGGGCTTGTGTGTTGGGTTTTGGCGTTGAAACTTTATGATGTACATACTGTGGGAAAATTTACCAGAGATTTACCATCTGTGTGGCTTTTCGTATCTGTGTCGGACGTGCTGCCCGGCGCCGGAGTTGACAACGGTGGATACCGTGAGGTCCGGCCCCTTTGGTATCAAGGAGAAGCGGATAGGTCGTGTTGAGCGCCGCCACGACTTTGAACTGCTGGGAGCTAACAGTCAGCAGTTGGCCAGACTTTGTCTCCAGACGAACTGAGCCCCATGCCCTCAACCAGTCCCTCTCGCCCATCCCCGCATCATGTCCCATGATGGATCTCTATCCGGTAGGTTTACAATCCGGACTCCGGAGGCATACCAACACTGATAGGGCCGTGACCTGATGCTAACACTGGCCTCGTGCTACAATAGCAAGCGGACTGAAGAACAACATTTCCCCCTTGCGGTGGGAAATGTCTTTTCTCTTCCTGCCCACGACTTTCCGTCAATCGTTTGACGGGACTTCACCAAGTCAGACCTTGCGATGAACACCGACGACCCCCAACACCCCCCACCTTGGGCACAGAGGAGACGCGGGGCCGGCAGGACATTGTGTTGTCTCTGCCTCGCCGCTCTCTGTTTGGGCTGGGTTGGTTTCTTTGCGATCACAGGGCAACTTGTTCCCTTCTGGGTACACACGCACCACGAGAGCAAGTCCTCGGCAGCCGTACCGACCCCTGAGCCAGTGCATCAAGTAAACCTCCAGGCTGTTCTCGGCAGACGCGACGCCGTCCTCCCGGGGCCGCCATATCCTCAGAGGGTACCTAACCCCCGACGCGAAAGAATCAACGAGCAAGTTTGCAAGGATGGCGAACTCGTGCCTTTTGAGAGGAGGAAGAAGAAGAAGAACAAAATCGTGATATTGCCGATTCCTTTTGGACCTCATGTTATACCTTTCCCTTCCCCGTTCAAACCGGCAACCAGGACGTACGACCATGATTTGGTGAGCGGTTTTATACAAGTGGACTTGCCCATGGCATTTATCAAGCCCAGCAGTCCATCCGTTACACCCCCGTCCTCGACTGCCTCGAGCGCACCGGGCGCCGAAGAGACCGCCAAGTCGAGCAGGGTGAAATCCTCGCAGAGATATCAACAAGCTGTCTGGATCTGGGCCGTTGCTCGGTGGGCTAAGGAGGAAAAAAGCGAGACCGCTCACATGGTGAAAAACAAAAACCTTGACGACCGGTTCACGAAGGACTTGGAAATCTGGAACCAGTTCAGAAACTGGTTTTATGAGGAAGCCAACGACCGCAATTTCATATACAAGCGAGACTTCATGCACGCCTTGATCCAGCGCTATCAACTGTGGGTGCCCGGGACCTACCTGCCAGAGCAATGCCATCCCATCATGGAAACAAAGTACACCGAGTGGGATAATAAGAAGGAGTTCCCTTGCATTGTGGCCATTGCCCGCCAACACAAGTACAACATGGTCGAAAAGACGCCTACGAAATGGACTTGGAAGAGCAGCAAGGTTGACGCGCCGATCCCTTTCATCCTGCCCGTTAATCGAGTTGGCGGCTACGATTACCTCTCGTGCGAGTTCCGCATCAATACAGGCGGCAACATCGAGATCCGCTGCCCGGGTTTGTTCAGCACCGACGGGAAGAGGTTCGAACCACCGGCACCCCAGCAACCGGCGGCGTCGTCTGTCCCGAGCGTGACTTATAAAAGTTCAGCTCCCATTGCCCCCTCCGCGGTCTCCCCTCCATACCGCTACTATTCTCCTGGTTCGGAACCTGTTGGTGATACAGTCAGCGTCAAGACCATCGACAATGATTCCTTACCAACTCCCAGCAAAGCGTCCACCACCCGTCTGCCACCGCTGCACTTGCCGAACCACGGCGTGGGCCCATATGTCCCCAACATCTCTCCGTCATCACCCTCCACCGCGGCTAGATTCCCCGCCTGTCGCGGCCCCGTGGCGCAGCCCACCCCGACTCCCAATTCTGCCTCGTAAGGTAAGGTACCGGCCATGGGAGATGATCATCAAGACCCAGATGTGCGCCGTCATTTCGCCGCCTCTGTCGGCCAAGTTCATCGACGAAGAGAAAGATGATTGCTGTTAAGTCAAAGATGATTGTTGAAGACTGTGTGAACGGTATCTTGAGTTTGGTGTAGGAGTTCGGGCTGTGAGGAGTATGGAGTTGCGGTGTTGGGTTGTGTTATCTGACTTTCGGAAGAGAGGTTCAAGGAAAAGGAGACAGAAATTGGAAAAAGGAAGCGACAGGAAAAGTCGGCATGGTGCTCTGAATGGAGTTTAAGCGCTGCTTGTACCGATGCCCATTTTGTTTGTAATTGCAGACTCGCTGCTGCTGCCTCCGGTTTAGCGGCACCGCCCATTGGGGCAAGGTACGCTCGCCGCGCACCAAACTGACCGCGCGTCACGTGCCTCTTCTCTATATAAGACGGTGACCTCCTCGGCCCCTGTGAACATCTATCTTTGACTTCTGCTTCCTTCCATCCTCGGCCCCTTTGCATCCACCGTTTTGACTCTTCGGTGGCCATCGGTGCACTCAGCCCCAGCCCCCTTCCCCCTCCTGCCGCGTCATCGTCCTGCACTGAGATGAAGCTCTACGGGAATCGATCGATCAAGGCGACACCTGCTCTCGTCCCCAGAGCCAGGTCTTAGACGGCATAAGAACATTACCACTCATGGTCATCATATCCTCTGTTTCTTTTTCCTACTCTGCGGCTCGTATGGCTTTCCTTTCTGCCCTCTTCTCATGGAGTCTAACAGCGACTTACAGCCCAGAGGCCTTTCTCCCCGCCAGACTGCCTCACAGCGTTACGAAGCTTCCCACGCAGCAGAGCATCTCACGGCGATGCCTGTCTCCGTGAGGCCTCCTACAGCACCCAGCCAATGGCAGAAATGCCACAGTCGCTTATCAATCCCCTCCTAGCCCCTGAAAGCATGATAGTGGATGGTGCTATCTCAGGCCCGCCTCCTGTAACTGGCACGGGTGCCTACGGAGGCTTCCGACACAGTCTTGCCCCCCGATTGGTCCCCAGATCTGGACGAAGAGTGAGGTCACAACTCGCTTGGCGGGGTCCGAGTCAACATTTCTCTGCTCAGGGGTTGCCGAGACTTCCTGCCGCTTGGGGGAACGATCCCTCGGCCCGGCGCCGCTCGCGATGGCTCAGCGGCTTCGAAATCGAGAGCAAGCTAGCGAACTGAGAAGGATGATTGGGGGACGAGGGGACGGGGATGCGGACTGGCGCATTTTGGCGGGTTGTTGTTGTTGCACACATGTCAACCCCGTTTGTCTCACTGCTGCGGGTTCATGAGGCGTTTGTGACGGCATCTGGTGCTCTCCCGTCCTCTGAATGGCTCAACAAGTTCGTGGCTGTGGGCGGCCATCATGCGCAGGCGCGGCGTTGAGCTCCATCACGGTCCGACGGAAGAGCTAGTGCTGCCGGGAACTTTCTATCCGATGCTGTGACCGACTGGAAATGGCGTGTCGTGCGTGAACATCCAGACTGTCACTTCCAGGGAAATCCGATACAGATTTCGGAAGACATACTGCCAAAAACTGAGGAAGATTTCTCTCCCTATTTTCTACATTCACACCCCTCAGTCTTCCAATAAACCTGAAGCATGTAAGCGCCGACAGAAAATAGAAATCGAAAATAAAACGGGCTGTAGAATATAGAGATACTTCGGTACATCGAGCTTGCATTTTTAGGCTCTCAGGCGGAATGATGATGAAGTATAGCTCTTTGTATAACTGGATGTTTACCACTCCGATCTTCGAAGTCGAAACCAAGATCATATGTGTACTATCGCAAGGAATGCATTTTGCTGAGGATTCAGCCGAGAGACTGGATCACGTTTGGATGTCCGTGTACGTTTGTGTTGGACTTGGCTCATCACTGCGGCACAGCCCAGGCCCTCACCTCAGGTATATAGTCGTTTGCTCCCCTTAGCCTACCCGCAAATCTCGGGTCTTGGGGTTATTGATATTGGGGCGATATGCTATAATCCTGTAAGATCTGGACGGCTTTAGGAAACCGACGGTAGGATGGACCAGCCCCTTCTCAAGTGCGTGCTGTTCTGTCTACCCCATTATCTCTGCTCCGTAGGAGGACGTGCTATAGAGTGTCACAGGTAGGACCGGTTCACAGGTAGGACCGGTTAACAGGTTGATGACAGTAGTATTCAGCTAAGCTACAATCTGGGCTCTATTCCGCCGGCTACGGGCAGGCTCTATTGTCAAGACGTAGCCCAAGGAGCTACAAACAGGTTGGACTGGAGTCGCACACGTCTCTGCTCTCTCCACGCTCAGACCAACGTACACAGCTATACCAGAAGCTCATGCAGATGAACCTCCACCTTCTGTTCTATCCTTGCTTCCTTAAGTTTAGTGCACTCCTAGAGTGGCCTAGCTAGTTGCAATACATTACCAGACTGGTATACCGCAATCATCTCGATTTGAAATGATTGATGGCCCCACCATCTTGCCAGTCCGCCATGCATTTGTTCCCAAATCAACTCACGAAGCAGAAGGCGGGCCACGACAATCCCGCTTTCAACTCCCAAAGCCCTTTCTTGCTTGTAAACATGACCGTGCGCCTTGATCTTCTGCGGTCTGTTTAGACTTCGTAACGGCTGTCCAGTTGCGCCGCGCCTGTTTGTCCAAAGGCATTGCTGGCTCCGGTCGATGTTGCTGCCTGACCCTACGGATCAATATGATTGGACATGGACACTCCATGGCACTTCGAGCTTGCGCCTCGACGCAGTTGAGAGAATCAACAACTCAACTGCTCGCACCAGGCATTTGACCTTTGTCCACCAGAAGCGATCGGTATCAAACACTCTTCACCTACCGCCGTCGAACAAGAAAGGCCGGAAGTAGCCTCCACTTGGGAGCAACCGCGCCAACGTTTGTCGAGCCACAGCATCAGCGGTGCGGGGAACTTCTACGATTCTCGGGATTGACCGTGCAAACCCCGCTGCCAGTACCTAGCCATGCCTTCTGTCAATCTCAGCCAGGCCATGCATTTGATCGGATGGACCACTGCTCTTAGTCTCTTAGCTGGTGCGATTGCCTTTGGCCTGTGGTTCTATCCCACGTTCGCGCGTTCCAAGCCCGCACCGTCGTCTCAGACCAGGGACAGCTCAGGCCCCGCACGATCCACGCGACAAGACGTCCACCTCTGTCAAGTTAACCCTGCCAAGAACGAGACAGACACCGACATCGACATCATTGCCATTCATGGCCTTGACACAAAGTCGCCGGACACGTGGACATGGGCAGACCCCAACGATCCCAACAACACCGTTAACTGGCTGGCCGACCCGCGAATGCTCCCGAGTCAAGTGGAAGCAGCTCGCATCTTCACATGCGACTGGCCTGCCGATCTGCTTCAGCCGTCAGACTTGGTCCAGAAAACGGACGACGAGATCGCTTTGCTCCTATTCGAAGGAATCAAGAGAGATCTCTTGAGAACGCATGATAAAAAGAAAGTAGACCGGCCGATTCTCTTCATCGCTTCCTGCCTTGGGGGAATCATCTTGGCAAAGGCTCTTGTGGGCGCCGATTATAAATCCAGCAGCTATTATAGTCTACGGACAGCAACACGTGGGATTATCTTCCTCGCCACCCCGTTTGGAGGGACTTCGTTCGAAGACGTAACTATCTGGGCAGATCCAGGTCTGACCGTATGGGCTCTGATACGTCGCCGAGAAGTGAGTAACCTGATCGGCTGGGTGAAGGGATCGACCTTCCCTCTTGAGGCACTAGTTCGGAGGTTCACGCGGCTATGTCAAGATAATCACAACCCCTGCCATGTGTTCTGCTTTTACGAACTTGGAAAAACGAATCTCTGGCGCAAGGTATTTCCTTGGCTGCCAGCCTCACTCCCTGGATGGAAGCAGGTAAGAACCGCGACGCACCGTCGTCCCAGAGCTACGACTAACGATTCCCAGCTGGTCCACATGAAGTCAGCAACCCTTCAAATCGTCTTTGAACCGCTGCCGCTCAATCGAACCCACCGCCTGATGAACAAATTCGACGGCCCTAAATGTCCGGACTACAAACAAGTCTCTGGAAAGATTCAAGAGTTTCTCACGAAGATATGTAATGGAACCCCCCTCGCACAGGCGGACGCCAGGATTCGCAATGTGCACTATTCGCTGGAACGGCTCAAAATTGAACGACTGTCGGGCGACCTGCTGCCGATGGACAGATGCTACATCAATCTGGCCATTGTCGAGTGGCCTGGCGATAATGCAACTCGCGGAGGAAAAGGAGACACAGCACAACAGTCTTCCCCGTTTTCGCTCCTCGCCCGACTAAATGTGGAGACACCGGACAAGACGATCGAGGTCACGCTGCCGACACTGTTTGAGCCCCGCGAGTCACAGGACGGCCAGAAGAAACAACCAAGTCGCATCCTGATCCGTGGACGGGCAGGAGTGGGTAAGACTACTCTATGCAAGAAGATTGCCCATGATTTTAAATACAACAACCTATGGCAGGGCTTGTTTAGTCGCGTTCTTTGGGTACCACTGCGGAACCTGAAGGTGGAAAAGAGACAGAGTGCCGGATACAACTTCCGGGATTTGTTTTACCATGAATATTTCTCTCAAGATCTCGAAGGCCGCGAGCTCTCCGAAGCATTGTGGCGCGCCTTGAAGGACACCAAGAGCGGCAGGACTTTGTTTATCCTCGACGGTTTCGACGAAGTGTCACAAGGCCTAGGCGGCGACATGTCCGTCTTCCTCGAAGAGCTCTTGAATCAGCCAAATGTCATCATCACTGCCCGGCCCAACGCACGGCTTCCTCCTCGGCTAGATCCTCTTGACCTCGAGTTGGAAACCATTGGATTCTACCCGGACCAAATCACGGCCTACATTCAAAACACCTTTACCGATCGAGACACGCGCGAACGCGATTTGGAAAAGATCAAAGAGGTTCAATCGTTTCTGCAACGCCATCCGCTCATGCAAGGTCTAATGCGTATCCCGATCCAGCTAGATGCGTTTTGCTACACCTGGAATGGTTTTCCTCGGGAAGGTGTGCCGGAGACCATGACAGCTGTCTACAAAGCTATCGAGGCGAGTCTGTGGAAAAAAGATATCTTGAAGCTACAGAAAAAGAAGGATGGTGAGCCTCTAACGGGAGACCAGATTAAGAAGGCTAGCCGGAAAAAGATTGAAAGCTTCGTGGAGCAGGAGCTCAGATTCCTTGAGTGCCTTGCCTTTTTGGGGTTCTATGACGACGTGATAGACTTCGATTGGGAACTTCGAAACGCTGTTTCTGATAGATTTGCATCAGATCTCCTACTTGATAAAGATCTGCCTTGTCTCTCATTCTTACGAACGTCGGACCCTTCATCAAACGACCAAGATCGAAATTACCACTTCTTACACCTCACGTTTCAAGAGTATTTTGCAGCACGGTATTTCATTCGACAGTGGAAAGATAAACAACAGCTCAACTGTCTGCAACTCAGCCGTGACAATTGTAACAATATGGAACCTGCCACTTTCCTTGAGAAGTACAAATACGATCCTCGCTACGATATCTTCTGGCGCTTTGTCGCAGGATTACTCGATGCCGATGACATGGCCCTCGACTTCTTCCAGATGATTGAGAAGGAACCACGCGATCTCCTAGGACCTACGCACCAACGCCTTGTCATGCATTGCCTGAGCGAAGTTGAGCGGAAGGAGTCGAATTTCACGGGACTTCGAGCGAGGCTAGAAAACCAACTAGAACAGTGGCTACTGTTTGAATTCGATTCTACGGGGAATTCCAAACTAGTCCACGAAATGGAGTGTCCGGGGCATGTCCTGTGCAATGTATTAACGCAAGCATCTGAAGGCGAAAGAACGGTTCTTCTCGATTCAATATCTAGACGAACAGCAGTGCCGCTCAATGTTATAGAAGTCGTATCTCCCTGGCTGACCAACCACACCTCTGCACGCCAATGTGTTGCTATCTTGCGTATGATAGGAAACCAGCATAATAACTTACCGGACAGGATCCACCAAAGCATCGCAGCACGGCTCGAGGATAAGGACCGGCACGTCCGGGAGGAAACAATGGAGGCGCTTCAAGGCCGCGTCGGCCTCCCCGAGCAGGTGCTCCAAATCATCGCAGCACTGCTCGAGCATAAGAAAGGGGGCGTCCGGCGGGCAACAATCAAGGCGCTTCAAGGCCGCGCCGACCTCCCCGACCAGGTACTCCAAAGTATCGCAGCACGGCTCGAGGATGAGAACGGGGGCGTCCGGTGGGTAGCAATCGAGGCGCTTCGAGGACGCGCCGACCTCCCCGACCAGGTGCTCCAAAGCATCGCAGCACGGCTCGAGGATGAGGACAGGGGCGTCCGGGGGGCAGCAATCGAGGCGCTTCAAGACCGCGCCGACCTCCCCGACCAGGTACTCCAAAGCATCGCAGCACGGCTCGAGGATGAGAACGGGGGCGTCCGGGAGGCAGCAATCAAGGCACTTCGAGGCCGCGCCGAGCTCCCCGACAAGGTGCTCCAGAGCATCGCAGCACGGCTCGAGGATGAGGACGGGGGCGTCTGGGGCGTCCGGTGGGCAGCAATCGAGGCGCTTCGAGGCCGCGCCGACCTCCCCGACCAGGTACTCCAAAGTATCGCAGCACGGCTCGAGGATGAGAACGGGGACGTCCGGTGGGCAGCAATCGAGGCGCTTCGAGGCCGCACCGACCTCCCCGACCAGGTGCTCCAAAGCATCGCAGCACGGCTCGAGGATGAGAACGGGGGCGTCCGGGAGGCAGCAATCAAAGCACTTCGAGGCCGCGCCGAGCTCCCCGACCAGGTGCTCCAGAGCATCGCAGCACGGCTCGAGGATGAGGACTGGCGCGTCCGGCGGGCAGCAATTAAGGCGCTTCGAGACCGCACCGACCTCCCCGATCAGGTACTCCAAAGCATCGTAGCACGACTCGAGCATGAGGACGGGGGCGTCCGGGAGGCAGCAATCGAGGCGCTTCAAGACCGCGCCGACCTCCCCGACCAGGTACTCCAGAGCATCGCAGCACGGCTCGAGGATGAGAACGGTGGCATCCGGTGGGCAGCAATCGAGGCGCTTCTATATCAATCAGCATTATCGTTAGATGTCCTCATCCCATATATCCGATCCTTTTACGAAGCTTTACTCAAGAAGAGCTTCAGGAAGCATTTATACTTGTACGCTTCGGAAAGAAGTTTTATAGGGACTAATCTTGGACATATCTCTTTAACTAGCGAGCAACATAACGTCAAGGAGGTGGTGAGGAAGCTAGTATTAGAGAAGGGCGCTACCAATGTAAATGATGGACGCAGACGGCTGCCGTCCATACTAGCTGCTGAGAACTGGGAGGAAGCGGTGGTGTAGCTATTACAGCCAAAGCCATAAAACAACTCATTCGTTCCATGTTCATATCCGTACTTTTCTCCCAGTTTCTTATATCTTTATTCATAGCGTGCCATCAGAAATGTCCGAGAGAACGTATAAATCTATATATATTTATGAGTTCTAGCATCTTCGAGATATTTATTTCTTACAAGATAATAACCCAGTTGCTACTAACCCCATTCTACATTGAGCGTCAACTCTCGTCACGTTATCATTATGCGAAGAGAACTATTGTACCGCCTTTAGAAGGCTCCTCCGGACTGGCTAATTCTATCACACTCTTACCGCTCCGCCGCATGCTAATAAGGTGTAGGTCAGAACTCACGACCCCACAGCCGATCATGATCTATACGTGGGACCCACTGTCACCGCGGTTGGCTTACGTCGCATCAAACAACAACACCATCAAAGATCTGGAATACGGCAACGGGATCATTTACGCAGACGCTTAAAGGACATTACCATTCCGTCTAGTCGGTAGCGTCTTCCCTCAACGCAAAGGTCATTACATCCAAATCAAATAATACTAACCCCCCAAATTATTAAGACTATAGGATAAACTTAAGCCTAAGATGGATTACGAGGGGCTTAGAAAACTAACTATAGCTAACGTGATCCACCATCGAGCGGGACACCCCATCGACCGGGACACTTTTCCAGACCACAACCACAACAAACTCTAAAAATCCATAAAACACTAATCAAATCAATTGCAGCTACTCAGCATCACTTGAAGCATCTGTTTCCCCAGCCTCTGGGCATGTCCTTGCATTGTGGCCAGTCTTGCGGCAGATGCCACAGTGCCGCGAACCCATCCGACGCCTCTTTGACGACCCTTCATTTCCGCTTTCGACGCGTCCTTCCGCTTCAACTACGCCCTTCTCTGCCATTATATCCCTAGCCTGGCTTCCATTAATGGCCCCTCCATCTTGGAGACGCGTCCGTTTGGCCCTCCGGCGCTTGGAAAGTGCTTCGTTGGCCTCCTGAAGTGTCCGTACCTCGGCTTGTAAAAGGGTCACCTGATGGGAAAATACCTGCATTCCTTTCGAAAGCTGATCAACAGCAGCTAAAATCGGAGTCGGAGAGCTCGACTGATGTCTTGCAATCCGAGCTTCAATAAGGGTAGACTGCGAGAGGGCTTCGTTGGTAGTCTTGGGCGTCTTAAAGAACCAAGGTGTTGGTGGCCCATCAGGGGTCCCAGGGGGGGTTGGTGTCCGCAACTTGACATCTAGCTTCGAAAGGACGGCCTGCGGGTCGTAGGGGATAAGTCCAGACCCCCGAAAACCCCCAAGAACGTTTTCTTGGGTGAAAGTCCGGCTGAAGGCGGCTTTGAACGCAAGGAAGAACTCGGGCTTCGTGATATGCGTGATCCGGGCTTTGATGAAGTGCTCGATTTCAGCACCGTACATCTTCTTTAGGACGCTATAACAACCCACATCGAGAGGCTGGGTAAGATGCGAGGAATGGGAAGGCAGACAAATGGTGACAATGTTATTCTCCTTGCAATAGTCCTCGAATTCGGCGTTAACATGGCTCTCATGGCCGTCGAGCACCAGCATCCGATATACACCCTCCGACGGTGTTTAGTGTGCTCATCAAAATGCTGCAGCCATTCCAGAGCAGTCTTATTATCTGTCCATCCGTTGGTTGTTGTTGCGACGGCCCAGTCGTCAGGTATCTGATGTTCGGAGTACCAGCTGGCGAGGTGGAAACGGCCCTTCACCACCAAGAAAGGCGGCACCACATACCCGTCGCCAGCAATAGTGCAAATCGCTGTCGCCCATTCTCGATTGCCCGGCTGAATAGCCTTTGGTTTGCCGACCCGATCGGAGCGCGTGACCACCATCCCTGGCCGTATCATGCCCATCATAAAGCCCGTCTCGTCGAAGTTGTAGAAGTCGCAGTCGAGGATGCCGTATTTCGCACGCATGTTGGCAACCAGTCGGAACCATGGCTCGATAATTGCAGGATCTTCACAGAGGCCTCTTTTGATAGTCATAGACGCGATTAAAACGCGTCTTTAACTCTGGACGTCGGGTAACGAAGCGGTCTGGCCAGTTCTTTCCGACCTGTCGCGCACCGCGTTTCCGAAGCAGGAGATTGGCCATATCACCCACGTCGACAATCCGGGGCGAAAACCCTCGCGAATCTCGGTCGAGTACATATTGAACAATCACCTCCTCTTCTATCGTAGTCAAATTCGAACGTGCGTTGTAACTGTCGAACTTCGCAACTCGGCCCTTCATTCTCGCAGCAATTGTGGACTTGGGCACGTTGTATATTTCTGCGGCGCGTCGGATGCTCAAGCGCGGTGTTGATCGAATCGCATTGATCGCTAAAAGGACTCGATTTTCTGGCAAGCTGTCGGACATTGTTGTGATAGAGAAAACGCGAATTGAAGTTGGGTGGTTATAGTGGGGGAAAAAGTGTCCCGGTCGATGGGGTGTCCCGCTCGATGGTGGATCACGTTACCTCTAGAATATTAATTAAGGAAATTAGTTATAACGTGCGTGATAAGCGAGTTAGCCAGACAAGTGTTACAACCTGCACCAGGAATGGATACAGACTGCAAGGCAGTACGCCGAAGGTGAATATGACAGGATGATCGAAGGTTGTGACAAGCGTCTCAGACACGGGTTCACTGTCAACAACAGGTTGTTCTAACAAAGAGCTACTGAGAGTAGATTGTAGACAAATGAACTTGATTGCTTGCATGAGGAATCAGATCCTTCGACACGGGGAGCGCCCGGCGCTCCCCCTATTTATGTGAAGCTATCTACATATGTTTCTGAAGTATCTTTGTACCTTGCTCAGTGTGCTCAGTGTGCTCAGGGGTCTTGGCGCACTGAGCAGACTGAGCAGACTGAGCAACTCCTAATTGGTTGCACGGGGGCTTGTGGGTCTTTCCATCCCTGGCCCAATGATTGGCTGAGGTGTCCCAACACCTCAGGTACCACCCAGTGGTTCCTGTACAGGGGTATTACGCTTGGGGCGTAACAGGTAGCTCTTCTCTGTGCAGAGGTCTCTTCGCTACGCAAGGCCAATGAGGTGCTTAGTAAGAGACGGAGAGCCAAAAAAACACGTGTGCGGCTTGGAGGGTCACTTACTGTACAAGAGGCACAGGATCTACTGGATCAGAAGGCTGTGGGTGAGCAGGTAGCCCAGGAAATACGACAAAGTGGTGGTGGTGCAGGGGGGTCTCGTACGAAGATTCGGTGCTGTGGTGTGTGCGGCAAGCCTGGCCATAATGCACGTACGTGCCAGGAGGCTGCAGAATCATCTGATTCATCTGTTTCTGATTCAGTTATTGTTATTTCTTAGTGTTATGGTTGCGCAATTGAGGGTAGTTATAGTGAGGTAGTAAAAAGTGGCTAACTCGCTTGTCTGGCTAACTCGCTTATCACGCACGTTATATGACGATTCAACTAGGCCTTTACCTTGACTTGCAAATTCGTTATTCGAACTTAAGCTGGTTAATTTAGACATTTCGAAATCAAACACATTTTTTCCAAGCTGAAATTGGCAGGGGGGTAGGGTGGAAGAGGCAGTGCTGCTCCTAACTATACACCCCACCCAAGTCTAAAAGCGGCAATACATTTCCCTTGACCGGGAAGAACAGCCCAACAGGCATGAAGACCTGCCTCATCTGGTATCTCCCCAGGACTCTGCCTTGCCAATGAATGGCGCGAATCCCTGACGATGTGCGGCAAGCTGAGTCGAGGGCGGCATCATGTGTTCAGCATAGCTGCCACTTGCGTGGTCACTGCGCCAACAGTATCCTCAGCTCAAGCGGAAGCCGCCCCGGCTTGGCTGAGGGAGACTCAAGTTTCTCACCTCGCTGATGCCGAATCGAGCCAGAACTCTTGCAAGATGGAGTCATGTACTCACTGGAGATGCGTCCGCCTCCCAAGATATCAATTTCGCAACCCCTCCTACTAGCCCTGAAAGCCAGCCATACCCGGTTGCGGCGGACGGCCAAGAGCTTCGACCCGTGCCAGTCAGTGAACGGAACAACATGACGGTCGATACCGTCTCTGACTATGGCGCTTGTCGTGACGCCCAATGGCATCCGGATTCCCCCTCGATATGCACACACTCTCCGCGGACTATCAGCCCCGTCGAGGTGACCCAAGCGTCACTCGAGGCAAGCGAAGCATCCGCCGACACTTTGCACGACAATGCTATTTCTGAAGCCCACATCCCATCTCCCGCAAGGCCGTCGGCCGAACCGCATCAAGCACAAGGCTTGGGTGATGCTAGCTGCGCGTCCAGAGATGCCGAGTCCGAGGTCGCGAAGGCTGGATTCGAATCGCCATCTGAAGCCCTAGTATCGTCCCCGTCCCCGTTTCCTCGTCTTCCCGTCGTATATACTTGCAAATACATAAGGCGATGCAGTCCAAGGACGGTTACGCAGATAGTGAGTTTTCAGAGAGTGAGGACGGCCTTGATGGGTCAGAATCTCACTACCAAGATGAGAACTCTCCTTCACTCGCGGACAGTGAGGATTCTGGCTCGGAAGACGATGATGCCGATGGTGTACACCAAGGTCGCAAGCGCCGCAAAGTCTCAGTCCACAGTACCGCCGCCAGTTCTCGGGGCTCTCGGAGCTCTCGCCAAAGACGATCGACAACACATGCCGCACAGTTGCCGAGCGGGACCCGAACGTCTGGACGCGCCATTGACAGCCCAACACCGCCACAAGCAACACCAGCTCCGTCCGAGGCTAACATGATTCTTGCTCGGTTCGAGGAATGGCCTCTCGGAGACGTTTTTCTCAAACGCATCACTGAGGGCGGCAAGGCGACATTTCAATTACAGTTTGACTGGGACTCCGATTTATGTCAGCCGCATGCTGGCAGATCTGTGTCGAACCCAAAGAAGCGCAGAAGGCCGTCTAAGACTTTGCCTTCAGTTGCAAAATCGCCCGGCGCAAGATGGACGCCAGAAGAGGATGAAACTGTGCGCAGGATGAAACAAGATGGCGATTATTGGGCCACTATCCAGCACGCCCTTCCGCACCGTTCTCAGGGCACGATCCAAGTCCGGTACTCGACCAAACTCAGGGGTTAAGCCGGTCAAGTATAGCAGCTCAACTCAACTGCTTTCGGGAAGAGAGTTAGATAATTCAATGTTAAGATATGAATAGTAGCCTTGTTTTGTCGTTCAGCTTGAACATTTGCCAATGCTCGCGTAGGAACGCTTCCTTAGGGATAGCATTTCGCAGCGGGTTATCCACTGCTTATTTAACCCCGGGTGGATGGCACTTGCTTGTCCGCGGTTAGAGTCCGTTGATGCCGCTTAACGAGTAGCTTGCTAATCGTGCAGCACGTGAGGGGTCGATTGTGGTCAACAGCGAGCCGGAGCGGGACCGAAAGCCGGGACTGCCGGGCGCCTTGGAACTCGCACCGAGGCAGAAACCCGTATAGCGGTCATGTGGGTCTGGCCACGAACTCTCTGAGCTTTTTGCCATGGTTGAGCAACCAGAAAACAAGGGCCATCCAACATGCAAGATGTATCTATCTACAGCCACCAGCCTCTATCTCAAAAGAAAGCATTAAGCAAACAGAAACTTCATCTACAGAATGGCCAGTGTTTTTCGATGTGAAGGGGCCGTGGATGATTCCTGGTACTAGACAGTTCTCGTTAGGTCTGGAAGGCAAGAACGCCGCAGTCCACTCTACTATAAATATTTCTCGGCCCCTACGACCCTCCGAGAACAAAGTTAAAAGGAAATTAAAGAGAAAGAAATGATGCTGACTTTTTCTAATAGCACATCTGAAGCTCGATAAATACAGGGCTAGCCAGCCAAGGTAGGAAATAGTTGCTGGCCGGGGTTCCTGCTTCCAAATCAAACAGAACCAATTTCGTAGGTCACTACTGAGAACTGAAAAAGGGCTGCTTGTGACCAAAAAGATAATTATGCCTGCCTCCGCTCTAAGAGAACTTCATCACTAGTACACGACCTGAACGACACCCGATAGCGACCGTTGATCCGACAACAGCGTATTTCCCCCCTCGATAGTCCGGAGGTAGCCAAAGCATCTCCTTTCCATCTTTAACAATCCATACACCGTCGGTGCTTAGACCCCAGCTAGAATGGCGAACACCACGTAAGGTTATTACAGTCGACTGATCATCAATGGCAGGCTGTAGAGCCGGGTGATCCAGGTTTAGAAGTCCAATGTCCGTAGAGAGGAGAAAGTTTTTCCTTGGATCGAATGAAAGACGATATAATATTCTCCCAACGTCGAGTGTATGCACGCACTCACCCGTGGCCGCATCCCAGATCTTGACCGTCTTGTCGTCCGAGCCCGACGCGAGACGCTGGCCATCCGCCGAGAACACCACCGACCTCACCCAACCGCCATGGCCCTCGAGCGTCTGCACGCACGCGCCCGTGGCCGCGTCCCAGATCTTGACCGTCTCGTCGTCCGAGCCCGACGCGAGACGCTGGCCATCCGCCGAGAACACCAGCGACCTCACCGAGCTGCCGTGGCCCTCGAACGTCTGCACGCACACGCCCGTGGCCGCATCCCAGATCTTGACCGTCTCGTCGCCCGAGCCCGACGCGAGACGCTGGCCATCCGCCGAGAACACCAGCGACCTCACCGAGCTGCCATGGCCCTCGAGCGTCTGCACGCACGCGCTCGTGGCCGCGTCCCAGATCTTGACCGTCTCGTCGCCCGAGCCCGACGCGAGACGCTGGCCATCCGCTGAGAACACTACCGAGTTCACCCAACCGCCGTGGCCCTCGAGCGTCTGCACGCACGCGCCCGTGGCCGCGTCCCAGATTTTGACCGTCTCGTCGTCCGAGCCCGACGCGAGACGCTGGCCATCCGCCGAGAACACCACCGACCTCACCCAACCGCCATGGCCCTCGAGCGTCTGCACGCACACGCCCGTGGCCGCGTCCCAGATCTTGACCGTCTTGTCGCCCGAGCCCAACGCGAGACGCTGGCCATCCGCCGAGAACACTACCGACCTCACCGAGCTGCCGTGGCCCTCGAGCGTCTGCACGCACACGCCCGTGGCCGCATCCCAGATCTTGACCGCCTTGTCGTCCGAGCCCGACGCGAGACGCTGGCCATCCGCCGAGAACACCACCGACCTCACCCAACCGCCATGGCCCTCGAGCGTCTGCACGCACGCGCCCGTGGCTGCGTCCCAGATCTTGACCGTCTTGTCGCCCGAGCCCGACGCGAGACGCTGGCCATCCGCCGAGAACACCAGCGACCTCACCGAGCTGCCGTGGCCCTCGAGCGTCTGCACGCACACGCCCGTGGCCGCGTCCCAGATCTTGACCGTCTCGTCGTCCGAGCCCGACGCGAGACGCTGGCCATCCGCCGAGAACACCACCGACCTCACCCAACCGCCATGGCCCTCGAGCGTCTGCACGCACGCGCCCGTGGCCGCGTCCCAGATCTTGACCGTCTTGTCGCCCGAGCCCGACGCGAGACGCTGGCCATCCGCCGAGAACACTACCGAGTTCACCGAGCTGCCGTGGCCCTCGAGCGTCTGCACGCAGGCGTTCCAATCCGCTTCCATTCTTGGTTTCAGTATCATCCAATTTGGCTCTTCCTTCTTGAAGAGTTCTCTAATGAGGCTGCGTTCGGGGCTGAACACGAGTGCCGACGCATAGGTCTGCAATGGAGCAATCTCGATCGGCCGTTTGTGAGAAAGGATAAACCGGCGCGCGTCTCGAAGTAGTTCTGCCAGTTTTTGTGATCGCGTGTTTCTCTATAAACATGTTAGGTCGTCTCTGGTGTATGCCCACATTAACTCACCACCAAAGCCTCGAGTTTGTACACCGCCTGGACTCCCTCCGACATGCTGCGTAAGAGGCTGAGAGATTCTAGCCAATACAGGTATTTCTTTTGGATGAATCCATGAATAACGCTGCTATCCTGAAGATCCATATGGCTGCTTGTGGGATTGGAATCGACGAGATGATCGACCCAATAGATGCATGAATATCGGATCCAAGACAATGGGTCAGGATTGGGCAGCGAGACCTGATCGATGGAGAATCCCGGGGTGCTTAGGCCGTAAATATCGCGTCGCAGGGCCTCTGACAGAGCCGCTAGCGACCTTGAGAAAAGGGTATGGTGCTGGTGCGCGGTGCCAGAAGGCAAGATGTGGCAGGATGCCTTGCTGAGTAGGTAATCCTTCGCCGACTGATGCACAAAGTAAACAACGCTCTCCCGAAGGGTCAAGAAAGAGCCACAGGAGCCAATAATGTCTTTCAGGTCGTCCGGGTCAATATCCTCAAGTGACTCAGCAAGAACCTTCAGTTCATCCAAGGTGACAGGTCGATACACTACCGAGGCAATAGCCAGAACCTCCTTGCAAAGGTCAGCATCCTCCGAATCACGGATATGCTCTATCATTCGGCCATATAGAGAATCCAGCCCAGGGGGGAAAGACTGCAACCTAGAGAGCGTATGCCACTTTCGGGCCTTGGGGTCTGCGAGCTCTTTACAAACCAAGGCCACCCAGAGAAAGGTGCCGTCAGCATTGGAGGTTAAGTGGTTCTTAACGGTGTCCCTTGTTTTCTTATCGTAGTTCTTAAGACCTACCAGCTCCTCCACCTTGCACTCAATATATGTGTCGACAGCCTTAGAGATGGAGTCTTGGTTTAGCTCGAGCTGAAGCCTGACCTTCTGTTCTATACGGCCGAGTTTCTCCTCAATATCCTGCCAGTTGCGACTAGACACGATCCACTTGACCCGGGATGAAGATATCGTCAACGATTGAATGATGAAGTCAAGAAGCTTGGGCCGATCGGTGGTGCACTCGTCAAGGGCGTCAACGATCAAGACTGCGTCTTTCAAGGTCGGGTCCTTCAGCATGTCCGTGAATATCTCAACCAGAGACACCCAGACATTGATGCCCTGGAAGAGTTTCTCGCCCGCAACATCGTGCTTTGACCGGACGTGCGAAATAAGCGATGGTTGCTGGAGGATGAGGAGGTAGATGAGGCCACGTAGCACAGACGCCGCATTGCTCAGTTGAGCCTCAGTGGCCTGACAGAAGAAATAGGACAAGAGACTGTTGGGTCCCTTCTTTAGCTCGTCGATGATGCCGCATAGGAGCATGGTCTTGCCTTTACCAGGGTCACCCTTGATCCAGAGCAGCCGGCTCTGCGGATCGTCGCGAAATCGCTGGAAGTCGGCGTGGTCAAGAATCCAGCGGTACGAGTCCCTAAGCAGGCCGCCCTTCGTGTCTTCGATGCGCGTCTTGTCGTTGCGAGGGTCAGTCTCGCGCAGGTCTCTCAGGCATTGCTTGTCCCCGTCGTCCTGGTGCCTCTTCTCCTGTTGTTTCTCTAAAGCACCTGCGACGTCGATGAGTTTCCGAAGCTGTATCTTGCTGTCCTCGCTGTTGTATTGATCCATGTCTCTTTGCACGGCAGCCTCGGCTTCCTTGATCTCGTTGAGCTGGCCAGCCCAGTCATCGATTTTCCAC
Source organism: Podospora pseudocomata (assembly GCF_035222375.1). Lineage (NCBI taxonomy): Eukaryota > Fungi > Ascomycota > Sordariomycetes > Sordariales > Podosporaceae > Podospora > Podospora pseudocomata. The sequence continues at coordinate 3,953,058 of NC_085887.1, read as the reverse complement.
AGATCCCTTCCGATGACGGCTGCCCAGTTGCGGTGGTAGAGGCAGACACTCTTGATCTGATACGCGAGGAGTTTCTCATAGAGCTGCACGACATGCTTCTCTAGTTGGGCTCGCAGTCCCGCAGAAGATTGCTCGGCCTTGTTCTCGTCGAGAAGCAGGGACACCAAGTTCCAGTACCACTCTATTCTCAACAGGACGTAGACGATGCCTTTGCGGTTGTCGCGTGCCTCGGTTACGGGGTTCGAAAGGATCTATCGACTGTCAGCATGGGATCATCCACCGTTCTCTCTTCAGTTGGAAAAGCTGATCACACACACCTCTAGTCCGAGGCAGACGCCGACCCAGGCGATGGCGGCTTCGGGAGCGGCATGCACCGCCTTGTCTACTACTCTCCTGACTTCTTGCACTGCTTGCAAGCCTTCGTCGATGCCTCGCTTGATGGACGCTTGCTTCTGCGTTCGATCCAGTCCAGCCTGAACCAGCTGTTGCATTTGGCCGCTTCGTGTCCCCGGGGTCTCTCCTATCTCGTTGTCTGTTGATTCGGGAGTAACAGAGCTTGGGTCGTCTCCATGCAGTTCAGTTGATAAGATCTTCTCGTACGCCCCGACCAGTTTGGGCTCGCTCGCTTTGACCCCATCGTAGGCCTCATTCCAAAGTCGCTCTTGTAGGCTCGGCAGCGATGAGGTATTGGTATCCGTCGAGGTAGGTGGAGAAGACGTTGGCTGAGATGTCGGTCGAGTAGCTAGTTGGGATGCAGGCCGAGATGATGTTGGCAAAAGTGTTTGTGGCGAAGGAGTCGAGGATTCCCGGGGAGCGGCCTGCAACCACTTTCTGCCCTTGGATTTCACTTTCCCAAACAAACTAGGCGCCATCTTCACCGAGAGGCCACCTTATCCTTGTTGTGCGATATGATGGTATCAGCGAGATGACTTCTCCGATCGATGAGTCGGGACGGCGGTGGGATTGCCATCACTGGCGAGGTGGGACAGCGCAACATCTTTGGGGGATTTGCGTGCGGTGAGGCCTCAGCAGCTGAAAAAGACCCCTGTAGCTAGGCGCAGCTTGTGAGGCCAATAGGGCTGGTGAGTGATGGTGTATGCAACCTCACAGGGCCAAGTATGCTAGGCTATTTACAGTTTCAAGCTCTTCTGCTCACGTCTCCTAGAGGAAGTCACACCTTTCCCTGAAAAATATTTTTCTAGGAAGAATCGACCAATCAGGAGCTGGTTACTCCCTCTAGGGCCTTGGAAGCCCTCTTTTCTGAATACCCTCATTACTCCCCCCCCCTTACACAAGCCGCATCCCCACCTACCACGACGACGATGGCCTCGACGGCCCCAGGAGGCTACCGCCTCTCGAACAACTCGAAGCACGAGATCTACCTAGGCTTCTCCGAAGCCTGGAAAGCAGTGCTTTTCGACAACAACGTCCCGGCTGAACAAGCCACGCTCGAGCAGCGGCGACTCGCGGAAGAACTAGTCGCTAAAACCCACGCGAAAATGACGGCACCAGGCGCCCAGACCCCCAACTGCCTGTGGAACTGCGAGGGCTGCCTGGCCTGCGCAGGCTCCTGCTACGACGACCCGTGTCGAAATGAGCAATGCCCCTCACACGCGGACCGCAGGGAGGATAGCCTCTTCGCCGACGAAGCCGCCCTCAGAAGGGACGAAGAGATGGGAGACTCCTCCCAACGACCAGACCGGCCACTCCCACCCCGACCGGGAGGACCGCAGGGACACTACCCCCTCACCCACTGCCGTCGCGCCCACGCAAGGCAACGGCCCCTGACAACCCAGACAGAGGCTGTCCCCTCGGACTGGATAGGCCCAACGCGCGGGGCCTCGAGGACAGCAGACACGCCGGAAAAGTCTCCCTTAGTCCAGAGATACAGTCCCTATTCGAGGACATGGAACACGACAGGACACAAGCGCTCCAAAGACAGGAGGTCCTCAGGGATATGGCGCAGAGCCTAAATGACGCCCTGACAAGACAGCTGAACGGACCCCAAACGGGTGGGCTTCTTTCTGCCAAGAAAAGGTCCTCTGGCTCTTCAGGATCCTCAAGGACATCGACGGAACCACCGGTGCGCCCGGCTCGGCCCGCAGCGCCTGGTCGACCAGCTTCGATTCCAAGAACTCCTCGACAAGTACAACCAGGAGCACCAGCCCAGCGACAGAGGCCCGGGGCCCCTCAAAGACCCCCAAACTTACCAAGACCCCGACGGGCAGCAACGCAACCAGCGTCACGTGGGCCCAGGTGGCGACGAGCGGGGCCAGCGGCAGCCAAGCCGCCAGCAGCGCGCGGACAAGTGTCACCAGCCTGACTGCCCACGCCCCCGATCCAACAGCGGGCTGGAAAACAGTGGGCCGCAACAACAAGGCCAACCGAGAGGACGACCGCCTTTTCGTAAGGCTCCCCGACGGCCACCCGTGGAGACAGGCATCAGCGGAGGGCTTCAGAGTCGCACTCTGCCGACAGCTCGGGGCCCCACTCAGCCTCATCCGCTCGGCCAAACAAGTCGACACTGGCTTCGCGATCGTCCCAGCCGACAAGAAGGCGCGGACGCAACTACTCGCCCTAGCGCCAGCCCTGACCACACACGGCGCAAAGCTTGATGAATCGGCCACCTGGCACACCTACGTAGTTCCCAGGGTACCGAAGACGGTCAACGGCCTTGACGGCAGCATCGACACCAACGACCTCATGGAAGACGAGATCCTACGGGCCACCAAGGCCAAACCGGTCTCGGCGAAGAAGTCGAAACACGCCCTACCCGACGACACTCACGCCGACTGGGTCGTATCCTTCATCAAACCCGTCCCTGACCACTTCAGACTCTTTGGCAGCCCGCCGGCCAGAAAGATCACCAGAAGCGCAAAAGCCAACCAGTGCTACAGATGCCAAGGTTACCACGACCCACGCATCTGCGATAGACAAGCCAGATGCAATAATTGCGGAACTGACCACCCACCAGGGCCCTGCGCCAGGCCACCGAGATGCGCCAACTGCCACGGACCACACAAGGCAGAGTTTGGAGCGTGCCCGGCCAGACCAAGGACAGAGGGGGCGTCCTCAAGAAACCAACCAACAGGCAGCTCAAGGCCATACGCAAGGTAGGCGAGGCCCTGTACGCGGCGGCACACCCAGCGGAAGGAAGGAACACCGACTCCCAACCCGCAACGACCAACCCCCCGGCCACAGAACCATGCCTGTGAGACCCAACGAGCCCAGGAGAGCGGCCAAAACGGACGAAAGTCCGGGCTCTCCTTCCTACAGGCCAACGTGGCTAGAAGACCAGGGGCACACGACGCCCTCCTCAATATGGCGTGGGAAAGGACTGCCGACGTCATTTTGGTACAGGAACCATGGGCACGAACCCAGGACGGCAGAAGAATGACCAAAACCCACAGAGGATACCAGCACTACACGCCAACAGAAGACTGGAACGCGGGACCCCCCAGGGCGATGGTATACATCAAAAAGACACACAAGGGGACCCAACAGAGCCTGGGACACGCGGGACACCGCGACGCCTGCGCGGTAGAAGCCCAAGGGATAGTCTGGGTCAGCCTATACAGGGACAGACTTGGCGACGACGAGGTGCTCGACCTGGTCGAAAGCTGGCACCCCGGCAGACCAGCGATCATCGGAGGCGACTTCAATGCCTACCACCCTACCTGGCAACCGGGAAAGGAGTGCCCGGCGGGGAGACGAATAGCTGGATGGCTGGAAAACCGCCTCACCCTGGCATCGCTGCAGGGACCCACCAATATACACGGAAACACCATTGATCTGGTCCTCTCAACAAGCACAGGGGTAGAAGCCTGGGTGGACGAGGACACCTACACCGGATCGGACCACTACACCTTGGCGGGGACGGTACCACCAGCAAGCCCACAGGCAACCAAGAAAGGTAGACCCTACGTCCCGGCCCAAGAGGAGGATAGGGCGCTCTTCCGCTCCCTGACTAGATGGGGCATGACACAAGTACCGACGGTAGCACACACAACCAAGGACCTCGACCACTGGGCCCGCTCCTACAGAACGCCCTCGTAGGCGCGATCAAGGGAGCAGGACGCCTGAGAAGACAAGCAGGAGGCACCACACAATGGTGGAACGAGGAGTGCAAGGAAGCACGCGTGGCGCTGCAGCAGAGCCGTAACGACCCCACACAAGGGAAGTAGATCGGAAGCAAATGCGCAAGACGTTCGAGACAACGGTCAAAAGGCAAAAAGAGAGTACTGGCAACAGAAGCTCGAGCAAGCGTCCTCGAACAAGGACATCTACGCAGTGGCGGCATGGCACAAGGCAACCGACACCTTCGCCCCCCTCCGCTGGTCCACGGGAATAGGACCTATACGGAACCGGGGGAAAAGTTAGAGCTACTTAGGAGAGAGGTGGTTGAAAGATTCGGAGAAGACGGGGACACCACAGAGCCTTGGGCTCTCGCCCAACCCACCGACACCATACAATGGGACAACACGATCTCCCCGGAGGAGGCAAGGAGATGCACAATCGGGACCACAAGCACAGCCCCCGGCACAGACGACGTCACGGTGGACCTACTACGCGAGGTGTGGCGGGAGGTAGGCGACAACATCACGGCCCTCTTCAGACAGTGCCTCCTCTTAGGACACCACCCGCTCCCGTTTAAAGAAGCGGAAACGGTAATGCTTAGGAAACCGGGCAAAGACAACTATACCACGGTCAGAGCGTGGCGCCCGATCGCCCCCTCCTGTCGTGTATAGGGAAGGGTCTTGAGAGACTGATAGCCAGAAGGATAGGCTTCACCGCACTCAACCAAGAAGTGCTTGGCCCCACCCACATAGGGTCCCTCCCGAGGAGGTCCGCCGAGGACCTCGTTCTGTGCCTTGTACACGACGTCGAGAGAGCCTGGGGAAGGGGTAAGGCGGCGGCGCTCCTGACAATGGACGTGCAGGGCGCCTTCGACGCGGTCAGAAAGAATAGGCTAGCAGGGAGACTAAGGCAACAGGGCTGGCCACTGAATGTCTGCGAATGGGTACACTCCTTCATGTCACACCGGAGCTCGGCCATGAGACTAGGAGACTGCACCCTCCCCCCCAGGAGAGTGGCGTGCGGACTCCCACAAGGGTCCCCTGCCAGCCCGGTCCTCTTCGCACTCTTCCTACAGCCACTGGTCAAGGAGCTGGCCGGGGCGTCGGCGTACGCAGACGACCTCGGACTGCTGGCCGTAGGCAAGAACGCACAGGAGTGTGCGGCAATACTGGAAGCTACGGCCGAAAAGGCGGAGGCCTGGGGCTCCAGGAATGGCGTCGAGTTCGACCCAGCCAAGTGTGAGCTGCTACACCTTACGAAGAGCCGCGCAACTCCCCCTGCAGTAAGGATAGGCAATACGGAGGTGACGCCGAAACAGGAGGTCCGATGGCTAGGTTTCTTCCTGGACCCCAAACTCAACTTCAAAGCCCACGCTAATCGGTGGGCGACGAAGGCACTGAAAATAGCGAACCACCTGCGAGGGCTTAACAAGGTGGTCCGGGGCACCCCACCAAGAGCCACGGCGGAGGCGGTCCGGGCAGTGGTCGTACCTACGGCGACGTATGGGGCGGCGACGTGGTACACCGGGGTAAGGCAGGGAGGACAAACGAATGCGGTCAACAGGGCACTTAAATGTGCGGCCAGGGCGGTTGTCCCGGTCTGGAGAACGACCCCCCTGGGGGCGATCTTCCGCGAGAGCGGGACCCCCCCCGCCGAAGTGGCGCTCGCCCACGCCAGAATCTCGATGGCGGCACGGTTCAAGAGCCTCGACCCCCGCCACCCACTGGTCCTCCGGACCCGGCCGATGCCGGAGCCACCCAGGAGGGGCCCCCGGAGGCGTCTCTCGGAGAAGCAAACTAGACTGGAAGCACTTGCGACCCTACTCCCCGACTGCCCCAGGCCGCACCTGGTGCAGTGGACCCTACGGCACCCGGTGCCTCTGCCAAGACCAGAAAACAAGGAACTGGGCAAGAGACTCCACGAACAACTGACACTCCTCGCCCCTAGGGACGAGATCCACCTGTTCAGTGACGGATCGAAGGCAGCCCCGCACGAGGACTACCGAAGAGGACGGGCTGGGGCTACGTGGCGTACCAGGATGGGCAGAAGCTACACGAGAACCACGGAAGGCTCGGGGAATCCGAGGCCTTTGACGGCGAAGCGGTTGGGGCGGCACACGCGGTGGTGTGGGCGCGCGAATACATCAGGGCGGGGCAAGACCCTCGGCGGTACGGCTCTTCATCGACAACTCGGCGGTACTATACGGCATCACAGGGCGCCCCTCGGACAACTCCCAGGAGGCGTTCAGGGTTATAGGATACGCGTGGAAGGACCACCACCTGCCCCCCCTCACGGTACACTGGGCCCCAGGACATATGGGGATCCAGGGGAACGAGGAGGCCGACGTTCAGGCCGGCCTCGGGGGGGCTCTCCCAGACCCAACATCCCCCCCCGCCCTGACCGCAGTCAAGGCAAAGGCCAGGGCACTGAAGAGGGAGGCGTGGAACTCGTGGTGGCTGGCGAACAGGCCGACGCGATACGCCCAGCTAATGATCCCGGGACCAGGGAAACGACCCCCCCCGGAGCTCACGCTCGCAAGAAAGACCCTACACCACCTCCTGGCGGAAAGGACGGGACACGGAGACTACGAGGAGTGCCACCTACGCTTCGGACACGACTCGTATAGGACCTGCCGCTGCGGCCGACCCACGGAAATCGGGCACTTCGCAGAGTGCCCGGCGGCGCGGGCCAGGGGCACTCTGAACAGCGAAATGCGAAAAGCGCTCAGGAGGCCGGATAAGCTCCTGGGCAAGGACTGGAAGAAATACGCCGAGTGGGTGGAAGGCTCGGGAGTGTACGACCCAGCGGAGGAAGAAGAATAGGACACGTGACCAGGCCCAGATTGTAATGGCCTGAGGAAACAGCGGAACCACAGAGGAGCCGTAAGCCCTCGGGGACCAGAGCCCTGAGGCAGGCAGGCCCTCTCTCCTTTGTAAATAACTCTCTTTTTGTGACGCGAAACGCCCTGTCAGCTAGTATTAGCAGTAGTATTAGAAGCTTGGGCCGTCCACATCCCCAAACGGGGGCCAGGCGAGGTAGGCTCGAGCACGTGACCCCTCGGGGCCACGCGCCACAGTTCGACCCGATTGGACGCTAATAGATCTCTCTCTCTCTCTCTCTCTCCTAGAGGAAGTCCCGCAGTTGCGAGTCGTAAATGCGGGCTCACGAGTTATCTTGGCGTTGATGCCCACAATTGGCCGCCTCTCCACACCTTTGATGTGGGGAGTTAAAGATGCTACTTGAAGAAAAGCGAACCTAGGCAGGACGTTGCCCCGACGGTGGGGTATTAGAGGCACAGCGTCGCCATGGCAAACGACGATATTTTGACGGTTAGGAAGCAAGTTCGAAGGTGGTTTAGCTTGCGGGTCAACAGCCCGAGACGAGAGAGAGGGGGGACCAAAACAGGGCCCTGTCGGGGGATCCAGGCGCGGGGACCAGCGCAGGTATATATATAGTACCTGCCCCGCGACCTTTTGTCGCTCGACTCCCCGCACGGCTTGTGCCTGCTAAAACGGCGACACTTTCCGCCCGATTTGGCGGCCCCAGCAGTGCTTTCTCTGTTTATGGAGTAATAAACGTCAATAACACCTGTTGTCTTCCTCACTGCCATGTCCAACCCTAACCCATATGAAAGTGGAGTTCCAGTGACCAGGCGCGTGGAGAGGTGGAATCATCCGACTTCAGGCAAAGTAGAAAGTGGCCGCAGAACCAGGAACAGATGGTGGTGAGATCCGGAAATCTGTGGGCCCTTAATATATCCAGCATGCGACAGACGGAACCTCGACATCCAGAGTGACGGGGGAGGTGGAAGGTCGACGAGACAAGCTCTCCAAGCCCATCCAAGCCCTCCAAGCTTTGCCTGGCGATCTCTTGGCCAGCCCGGCCAGCGTGTTATGGGCCGCTGTGATTGGTGCAAATCAACATTGGCATCGGGAGCAAAGCCGGGCGCCATGCACCACTCCCCACTGTTGGGACCTCCGAGGCCCTCCCCCACTGCGAGACTACGACCGAACAGGAAACCTCCAGCACCACCCTCCGAGAGTGCAACTCTGACCTTGATGCCGCCTCCGTCCTGCACCGCCGAGCGGGCCGTTGATCCAGCACCTCATGCACACAAGAGCCTCTCATATAAAATGCCAACGACCACGCTGTCGTCACTCTTGACCAGAGGATCTTTCTCGGCACCTCTGGTCATCATCTCTGCCGTCAACCCTTCCCTGCTGCCACCATGAAGTTCCACGTTCTCTCCGGTCTCGTCGCCCAGGTGCTGTCTGTCTCGGCAGGCACCATCCTGTGGGATGGCCGCTTCAACGACATGACCTCGTCTGCCGATCTGAACAAGTGGTCCTGGGGCAACCAGGTTGGCCCGTACCAGTACTACATCCACGGGTCTTCTCCTGTGTCGGCCTATGTCAACCTCTCGCCCGACTACAAGAACCCAGCCGACACTGGTTCCAGGCAGGGAGCCAAGATCACGCTCGACAACACGGCCTACTGGAACGGCCAGAACATGCGCCGCACCGAGCTGATCCCCCAGACCACCGCTGCCATCAACCAAGGCAAGGTCTACTATCACTTCTCCCTGATGAGAAAGGACATCAACGCCCCGGCCACCACCAGGGAGCACCAGATCGCCTTCTTCGAAAGCCACTTCACCGAGCTCAAGTCCGGTTGGCTCTCGGGCGCCCCTGGCATCTCGGACACTCTGCTTAGGTGGTGCGTTGGCGGGCAGACCCAGTGGAGTGTCGAGTGGGCTGCTGATGTCTGGCACAACGTTGCCTACGAGATCGACTTTGCTGCCGGCACCGTCGGTTTCTGGCACTCTACCGGCAGCGACCCCCTGACCAGAAAGGTGGCCCCTGTCAAGACCAGCACCAGCTCCAACGGCGCCGACTGGCATGTTGGTGTCTTGGAGCTCCCGAGAAGCGGCTACCCTGATTCCAACGAGGACTTTTACTGGTCCGGCGTGTATATTGAGAGCGGCAGTTTGACCACCTCGGTCGCCGGTCCTGGCCAACCCATCCCCGGTGACGGTGGCTCCTCCAGCAGCAGCAGCAGCAGCAGCAGTGTCCCCAGCAGCACAAGCACCAGAGTCAGCAGCACCTCCATCCCGGCCCCCGTTTCCTCTACCACGCTCGTCACCTCCACCACCCGCGTCTCCTCCACCAGCACCAGCTCTGCCGCACCCGTTCAGACCACCCCCAGCGGTTGCACCGCCGGCCAGTACGCCCAGTGCGACGGCATTGGCTTCAGTGGTTGCAAGACTTGCGCTGCCCCCTACACCTGCAAGTACGGAAACGACTGGTATTCCCAATGCTTGTAAGCATGCGGGATCGAGATGGCTGTGATGATGGGACTCTGTATATAGATTAGTTACTTCGTGTCAATACTTGATCCTGGATGGCAAGCATCTGGGACGCCAATACATGCATATTTACATACGCTCAAGGGTTGTGGCTGGGTTTGATACTGATATGTGACTCAAGATGGTGTGTGAAGTATCCAGAAAAGGAGCGCTGGTTGTTCCCAGCCCCTACCTACATGCTGATAGACCGTGCTCGACAATTTTGCCAACTTTATAGTTTGGCTCAGGAGCGTGCTTCTGCTGAGTTAAATACCTGGTAGCCTCTCCCAAATGCAATGAAAAGAAGAAATTCAAGAAACACTGGTTGGCTGGGATGCCGGGACCATTTGTTTTCCAGGTTACTTCTGAGCTGTGGTTGATGTTGAGATTGAAGAATTATCTTATATCAAAGTGAGGGCACTGGATCTTAGGTGGTGAGACAATCTTCACGGGCACAACATAGCTTCAACTTCCACTGTCATATAGGTACCTCAACTAGTTTGGTACCTAGTTTGATTGTATAACCGTAATCTTGATGCGACCCATGTTGGAAAAGTTAGGAGATGGTGTCAATAACCCGCCACGAAGCTGATTTTTCTGGATTCAAGTGGAGGCATTATCAGTCCTGCAATAGGTGAGTGTGTGATAAAACCATCTTTCAATACATATCGACCATTCCTGAAGGTGTGGTTCGGGCTGCTTTGCTGTATCGACTATCGAGTTACCTAGTGCCAGTTACGTTATTTTATCCCAACCCCGAATGCCCCGGAGTTTCCCACGCCCGTCATCCAAGACAACTAAACCACCAAATCTCGTCAATCTCGTGAAATCCCATGGCGTCGGGAACCATACTCTCACCATCACACCCCGAAAATGTCTCGGATCATATACGATATGCCCCCCTTCCGACGCAATCCTGCCAAAGGCCACCAAAACCGCCTCATCGATCAAATGTCATCAGCCGCCTGGCATCAATTTGTGCTGACGAATATGCATGTCGGTTTAGGTATTTCTTCTTTCTTTCCCACGGTTTCACAAATCACAGAAAAATGTGCATTTTGGCAGCTGAATCGGGGGACCTAGTGTACCCCTCCTTTTCCCAGTTCACCCCCCGAATTAAACACGGCCTGGGTCTGGGCCTGGGTGATGAAAAGTTCCCTCTTCCCATTCCCGTGTTGAGAGGGATATGTCTGTGCGCGCATATATATACATGGTCTCGGACATGGCTGGGTTCCAAAAGGACCCAGACCCCAGATTGTAGTATCGGAATCTGGGCTACCGATACATGCACTGATTTTCCCGATTCTACACACCCCGTTGTCTGACTTGAACAACTTGTCAACCACCAGGCAACCCTGAAGTAAAAGTGGTCGTCTCCCTAACCAGCCACACCTCTTTCGTAGAGGATGGCAGCCACGGGAACCGGGTATTCAGCCGGCCCGTTTTCTCTGGCCGTGGGAGGGTGGGGTGTGGCGTGATGGTTGGTCAACCACATTATGGACAGCCGTGTCACTCTCTTCCCGCCACACGCAGCAAAATACCAAAAGGGAAATTCCCATTCCGCAGGCACCTGGTCTGTGACAGGAGCTAAAGCCTGACGCCAGGTAAAGGGCAGTTGGCAGATGCTTTGTGGCTTTGGCTCTGCCTGGTGTTGTTCTATAGCAACAGCTTGCCTCTTTCGCAGTGCAATCCCATTGCATCATCCCACACCAAACACACTGATCACCAGTATGATCTCCCCCCGAAGCACAATACCACACACCTGTATATCTATTCCTAGATCGCCATAAGCAGCCCGGTCATGTGACAAACCTCCCGTCACAAAACCTTCAATGACTTGGTGTTCGGACTGGACCCGGAACACGGGCAGAAGGATGAGACATCTTTCGTCTGATGCTCATCCCGCCCATGACGTGCGTGTTTGGTTTCAACAAGTTAACAACCAACCAGTGCTCATCCTGGACAAGTCGAGAAAATAGAATGATCAACGACTGAAACATAAGAATTGTTCGAGAAGATGAGACTCAGATTCTGGGAGAGGATGAGCCGGGTTGACGCCGACACGACCCCACCCTCGCCCGTCCAGGGGGCTCCGGCACCTGCCGTGAACCCGGCCCACCGCCGGAGCCGCGAGAGCCGATAGCAGACCCTCTTCTGGGAAGCCCAATGACATCCCCACATCGGCCCACGCGGCATTCAGATCTTAAAATCTTCATCCACGCGCTCTCATCTCGCACGATCCGGTCAAGGCTGGGCAACGTCATGCGGGGCACCGGTTGAGGTGACATCGCGCCGGACGCCCATCCTCAAAACCAGGAACCTACACCGACGAGCGAGGAGCAAGAGCCGAATACATGGCGGGGAGCCGTCTGTCAATCATCTCGGTTACACGTGTAAAGACACCTCCAACTCGACCAAAAGGGTGGGTAGTACGAAAGATATCTCGAATAGGTAAGACTGGCCATGCCAAGGACGGTCGTTAAGAGGACGAGAGGCGATGGCTGTCGATGTATAAGGGGGGCGTCTTTCTGCGTGTGGCTTGTTAGGTAGACTTCCACAGCCAAACCCAGCACCCTACCTTTGGAGTTTGACCATCTTGTCAAGATGAAGCTGTCCACATCAAGACTCGCGGCGTTCTCGTCAGCATTGCTGTTAGAGGGTGTCCTCGCGGCCACGTCGGGCAACTTTGACGTCCTGACCATCAATGTGGCCGGCCTCCCGGCCATCCTCAACGACAATGGTGTTCCCGGCGACAAGGCAGCCAACGCGGCGGCCATGGGTGCAAAGTTCTCCGAGTATGGGATCGACGTCGTGCAGCTGCAAGAGGTAGGTCCTTGACTCCTTGTTTCAAGATCATCACCCGAATCGGAGCATTGACACGTTGGTGACAGGACTTCAACTATCACGCTCACATCTACCGGACCAACACGCATCCGCACAGGACTGCCACATCGGGCGGTGTTCCGTTTGGTTCGGGTCTCAACACCGTGTCCTACCTTCCCTGGGTTGACTTTCGGCGTATCAAGTGGAGCAAATGCTCCGATGCGAGCCAGTCCGATTGTCTGACGCCGAAAGGCTTCACCTTCATGCGTGTGGCCATCTCATCCGACAGCTCCACTGCGGCCTATGTTGATTTCTACAATCTCCACGCCGACGCCGGTGTCGAGCCTGGTGATCTTACTGCCCGAAACGACAACGTGAAGCAGGTGGTTGACTACATTGCCACGTGGAGCAAGGGCAATGCTGTCGTTGTGGCTGGTGACTTCAACAGCCGCTACACTCGGACAGGCGACACGGGCATCCGGGATTTGCTCGCCAGCGAGAATCCTTCCGGCCCCCGACTCAAGGATGCCTGGGTTGAGCTCCTCTACAATAACGTCATTCCCCAGTCCCCCAGCTCATGCGGCAACCCCGCTGCCAACGACCTGTGTGAAATCGTGGACAAGGTCTTTTACCGGGCTAGCCCGCTCCTCGACCTCCAGGCCACCGACGTCCGCTACGATACTTTGCGGTTCCTTCAGGCCGACGGCAACATCCTGACAGATCACAACCCAGTCCTTGTCAACTACACCTGGTCCTCTGGAGCGTCTCTTCGTCAGAGCAGCTTGTTCGGCGGTCCCCACGGCACCTGGTTCAGCGATGTCCCCGTCCTTGCTGGGACCAACAAGCCAAAGACGGCAACCATCACCTTCCGAGGAGGATCCCGTCTTGATAGCGTCGGACTGACACTGACAGACGGCACCATATTCGCCCACGGCGGCACCGGCGGGAGTGTTGTTTCTCTCGCCCTGGGAGCGACCGAATACTGGACCCAGGCCGAGCTCTGCAGCGGCCAACGTAACGGGCAAACTCGCAACTTTTATATCCGAGCTGTGACTTCTTCGGGGCGCAGTCTCACAGCGGGCTCGGCGACCAGTTCCTGCCAAACATTCACGGCTCCAAGCGGGTGGCAGATTGTCGGGTTTGCTGGGCAGGACGGAAGTGAAGTGGATCAGTTGGCGTTTGTGTATGCGCCACGATGAGAATGGAATCTGATGCGTGTTGCTGGTGTCACATGTGGTTGATGATCGGTGTAGTGTAGCGATTTCCGCCGATAGTTCATGCCGAGAGACGGAGTTCTCGAGCGTTGGTGACGCTTGGGAACCACGCCGGCTCCATAAAGTATCAGATCATAATCACACCCGTCGTTTATCTTACTATCTTGCTTGAAATGCGCGTATATAATGCCTGAAACCGAGTTACTCTGCGATGCTACCAGCATCTCACTCACGTCTCTCTGCTAAATGAGCCGGACAGGTAGTGATCAGCACAATATCGCGGGCTCCAGTAATGGCGGTTTTGGGTGTTGATCGTCCAAGCTCGTCTCGGCCGCCATGCCGAGGAGAGCAGTGATCAACGCCGAGCTCACGATAGCGAGTCGGCCAGACCGCTGGCAGCCGGTGGAACCTTGATGGGCAGCCACAAGCACTCAACAGAAAGGAAAAGACAGGCATGACAAGACCCTGGGGTTTCTGCCAGGCCTGCCAGGAAATTGACAACCAAGGCTGTCCTTGTCAACCTGGTTGCCGATGCCCCACGAGAAACGCCTTTCTCCACCTGTGTCGAAACAAGCAGACAAGCAACCTTGCCGATGGAGGCGGCCAATTATCAGGTGGGACTGGCCAATGAGAGTACTAACCCCCGATGTGAATGCCGGACGGGGACGGAATTGAAGTAAAATGCAGTGTTAGTTATTGTCGATACAGGGTGTGAGATGCCGCAAGATGGGCATCGTGGTGGCCTGATTATCGAGGACTGCATGGTTTCCGATTTATTACTGATCTTTCACAATGTTGATAGGTGGTCTTCGGCACTAGAAAACCGCCGCCATTGAACGCCAAGAGGCAGCCGGTGGGCGGGCGGTGAACGGTGGGCGGTCGGCGCCGTTGGGCTTCCAAGGTCGTCTGTCTGTCTGTGTGCTTGATGCCCGATGTTGAGGTTTGACGATATTGAGTTGATTATCGCCCGTGGCGATTGATAGACAGATAGATTGATTTGATCTTAATTGCTGCTGCTGATGGGGTGGTGGTGGTGGGTTGCGCAAATGCAGGTCCCGGGTACCATTTCACACCGAGTTACCCCGCCTTCCCGCACCCAGTTGCTCACGTCGATACCATTGACCAATCGTGTTGGCCGAGGTGATGGCGGCAGACGCGGCCTGGTAAGTTTGGATAGAGCTTCGACATTGCCCGGAAAAGAGCCGATGTGCCGCGATGCCGTCCATCCATGTTCGTATTGATGTGTCCCTGTGTTGAGGCTGAAGTGGCGAGCTCTTCACACCCCGAGTTGGCTTGTCGCGCAGCTGCTGAACCTTCCCCGCCGCTGGCCGGCATCGACATGCTGCAGTAGGTCTGCATATGTAGGCACCTTGGAAAAGCCCTCGAAAAGGAAAATCAGCTCCATAAATTCTCTGCTTTCGGAGCTTGCACAACGTGGGATTGGACCTAATATGGAAGGTTGAAAAGTGAAACATGCAGCCAACACTGGGTGTCCAGCTTGACAGCTCGTGGGATGTGTCCACTCGCTTGGGCTGCTCGCTTGATCTGTTGATCTCTGTGGTTTTTGCCTGGCAAAAGTCTCCGCAGCAACGCGACGACTCACGGGCTTCATTCATATGTTATACATTGGCTAAATGCTGGAGTTGCTGTCGAGCACAAGACATCTGTTGCCGCCGCTCAGATGGTTAGGGGGTCAGGGTAGGTGGACGTGGCCTGGCCCTGATGCTGATCTGGGGAATCCCCGTTTTCCTGCATCTTGATTTGCTGATCCCTGGGCGTGTTCGTTTGGTGGAGAGTTGACGTGATTTGGGGGGTCTCATCAACAAGCCTGGGAGCTTGGATTTTTGACACCGGATCATCAGTCGGATCCGCCAGGGTGTACAGATATCAGTGAGTTGGAGCGAGAGAAGAATCTCATGTTCGCCAGGACGCGACATTGCGTGCCTTGCCACGCTAAGAGCGAACTTGTGCAGGTGTCAAGGGTTCACCCCCACGTACCTTCCAGGTTGTCCATGATTGCTGACTGTACACGGGCAATTCCGCGTCTTGTTACAAAGTAGTGAAAGTGGCTGCGTTGAAAAGGAGAACTCTTTCCCTTGG